>NC_140987.1:64863001-64865385 GCF_052327205.1 Somniosus microcephalus | reverse complement strand
CTAATCTCAATTTTGACAGATCATCCAATTCCTTGAAATCTGGGGTTGTTTGGCTTAGCTTGTTGAATAATATGTTTCTTGATGTGTTGAATTTTTCGCATTTTAGGAGGAAATGCATTTCTGTTTCAACCTCGCCAGCCAGACATTGATCGCATATTCTATTCTCTCTAGGCTGCCAGGATTTCTTGTATCTGCCTTTTTCAATTTCCAGTTGGTGGTCGCTTAGTCTGTACCTGGTGAGGGTCTGTCTCTGTTTTGTGTCTCTGATGGTCGTGAGGTAGTCTGCCAGTTTATATTCTCTTTTTAGGGCCCGGTAACATTCTAATCTGCTTTGGCTTTCGGTTATTTTGTTCCAATGTTCCAGGTAGGTTTCTTTGCATTTTTTAATGATTTGGTTCACTCGGATTGGTGTTTGGACGGCTGTGTTGGTCTGGGGCTGGTCAGGGTCCGGCTGAGTACTTAGTTTCAGTAGCAGCTGACTCAGGGGACTCTTTTCTGGGTTTAGCTCTTGGGTCTGAAAGGCTTTGAAATGAAGGGTGTCTGGGGAGCTAGATTTGAGGTGATTTAGGAAGTTTAGTGCTCGTTTTTGGATGTTTATTATCAGTGGGTATCTGCCTAGTTCGGCTCTGCATGCATTTGTTGGCGTTTTTCTTTGGGTGCGAAGGATGCTTCGGCAGAATTCTGCATGTAGGGCTTCTATTGTGTGTTTTTCCCATTTAGTGTAGCTTTGGTGATTTAGCGGGCCCCATACTTCACTACCGTACAGTGCAATGGGCAGGATTATGCTGTCAAAAATTTTGAGCCAGATTTTGATTGGGATTTGGATGTTGTAGAATTTTCTTTTTATTGCATATAGGGCTCTTCGGGCTTTTTCTTTTAGTGCATTCACTGCTATGCTGAAGCTCCCTGATGCTGTAATAGTTAGACCAAGGTAGGTGTAGCTCATAGTGTGTCCTATAGTGGTATCACTGAGGGTAAACTGGTATTTGTTTTCCTGACATCTGGGTCTTTTCTGAAAAATCATGATGTTGGTTTTCTTTAGATTTACTGTTAGAGCCCAATTTTGGCAGTATTTGTCGAGTAGGTCTAGTTGTTGCTGTAATCCCTGTTCTGTGGGAGACAGCAGAACCAGGTCGTCCGCATAGAACAGGGACTTCACTTCTCCATCCAGGAGACGGAGACCTGGTGACTCGCTTTGCTCCAGCATGTCTGCTAATTCATTTATGTATATGTTGAACAGGGTCGGGCTCAAATTGCAGCCCTGCCGGACGCCTCTTCTCTGGGTGAAGAAATCGGTGCATTTGTCTCCAATTTTGACCCCGCATTTGTTTTTCAGATACATTGATTTAATAAGGTCATAGACTTTGCCCCCTATTCCACACTGAAGAAGTTTATAATAGAGCCCTTCGTGCCATATAGAGTCAAAGGCTTTCTTGAAGTCGATGAAACAGGCGAATATTTTCCCATTTTTTGTTTGGTGTTTATGTTTTTCAATGAGGGTGTGAAGGGTATAGATATGGTCGGCGGTGCGGTGTTTTGGAAGAAAGCCTATTTGGTTTTTTCTGAGGATATTATGTTTGTTAAGAAAATCAAGTAATCTACTATTTAGAATACTGCAGAATAACTTCCCTAGACAACTGTTGACACAGATGCCGCGGTAGTTATTTGGGTCTGATTTGTTTCCACTTTTATATATGGGGGAGATTAGTCCTTGGCTCCAGATATCGGGAAAACAGCCTGAGCGTAATATGATGTTGAATAGTTTGAGTATCGCACACCTGCATCTCCATATTGCTGAACTTTAGCATTTCATTTTGATGTTGTCTGGGCCACAGGCTTTCTCTACTCTCTCTCCCCCCAGTCTCTCTACTCTCTCTCTCTCCCCCCTCAGTCTCTCTCTCTCTATCTCCCCATTCTGTCTCTCTCTCTCTCTCTCTCTCCCCATCTCTCTCTCTCCCCCCTCAGTGGCACTCTCTCTCCCCCCAGTTTCTCTCTCTCTCTCCCCCCTCAGTCGCACTCTCTCTCCCCCCAGTTTCTCTCTCTCTCTCCCAGTCTCTCTCTCTCCCCCACAGTCTCTCTCTCTCCCCCCCAGTCTCTCTCTCTCCCCCCAGTCTCTCTCTCTCCCCCAGTCTCTCTCTCTCCCCCCAGTCTCTCTCTCTCCCCCCCAGTCTCTCTCTCCTCCAGTCTCTCTCTCCCCAGTCTCTCTCTCCCCCCAGTCTCTCTCTCTCTCCCCTCCAGTCTTTCTCTCCCCAATCTCTCTCTCCCCCCAGTCTCTCTCTCTCTCTCCCCAACTCTCTCCCTCTCCCCCCAGTCTCTCTCTCTCTCTCTCCCCCACTCTCTCCCTCTCCGTCCACTCTCTCCCTCTCCCCCCAAGTCTCTCTCTC
>NC_140987.1:64830501-64858001 GCF_052327205.1 Somniosus microcephalus | reverse complement strand
TGGGTATCTGCCTAGTTCGGCTCTGCATGCATTTGTTGGTGTTTTCCTTTGGGTGCGAAGAATGCTTCGGCAAAATTCTGCATGTAGGGCTTCTATTGTGTGTTTTTCCCATTTAGTGTAGCTATGGTGATTGAGCGGAGCCCCATACTTCACTACCGTACAGCGCAATGGGCAGGATTATGCTGTCAAATATTTTGAGCCAGATTTTGATTGGGATTTGGATGTTGTAGAATTTTCTTTTTATTGCATATAGGGCTCTTCGGGCTTTTTCTTTTAGTGCATTCACTGCTATGCTGAAGCTCCCTGATGCTGTAATGGTTAGACCAAGGTAAGTGTAGCTCATAGTGTGTCCTATGATGGTATCACTGAGAGTAAACTGGTATTTGTTTTCCTGACACCTGGGCCTTTTTTGAATAATCATGATGTTGGTTTTCTTTAGATTTACTGTTAGGGCCCAATTTTGGCAGTATTTGTCGAGTAGGTCTAGTTGTTGCTGTAATCCCTGTTCTGTGGGAGACAGCAGAACCAGGTCGTCCGCATAGAACAGGGATTTCACTTCTCCATCCAGGAGACAGAGACCCGGTGACTCGCTTTGCTCCAGCATGTCTGCTAATTCATTTATGTATATGTTGAACAGGGTCGGGCTCAAATTGCAGCCCTGCCGGATGCCTCTTCTCTGGGTGAAGAAACCGGTGCGTTTGTCTCCAATTTTGACACCGCATTTATTTTTCAGATACATCGATTTAATAAGGTCATAGACATTGCCCCCTATTCCACACTGAAGAAGTTTATAATAGAGCCCTTCGTGCCAGATAGAGTCAAAGGCTTTCTTGAAGTCAATGAAACAAGCGAATATTTTCCCATTTTTTGTTTGGTGTATATGTTTTTCAATGAGAGTGTGAAGGGTATAGATATGGTCGGTGGTGCGGTGTTTTGGAAGAAAGCCTATTTGATTTTTTCTAAGGATATTATGTTTGTTAAGAAAATCCAGTAATCTACTATTTAGAATACTGCAGAATAACTTCCCTAGACAACTGTTGACACAGATGCCGTGGTAGTTATTTGGGTCTGATTTGTTTCCACTTTTATATATGGGAGAGATGAGTCCTTGGCACCAGATATCGGGAAAACAGCCTGAACGTAATATGATGTTGAATAACTTGAGTACAGCACCCTGCATCTCCATATTGCTGAACTTGAGCATTTCATTTTTGATGTTGTCTGGACCAGAGGCTTTCTTTAGGTGGAGAGATTTTGTTTTTGTGGCCAGTTCTTTCCATGTGATTGGGGAGTCTAGAGGGTTTTGGTTGTCTTTAATTGTTGCTTCTAATGTGTGGAGTTTTTCTGTGATATGATGTTGACTTGGGTTTGTTTCGTTTATTGGGATGTCTTTGTAGAGGTTTTCAAAATGTGTTCTCCAGATGTTGCCATCTTGGATTGGTAATGCTTGCAATTGTGTTGTACTCAGGTTATTCCACATATCCCAGAATTGATTTGGATTAATGGAGTTTTCAATTTCTTCGAGTATTTTGTGGGTATAATTTTGTGTTTTGTTCCTAATGGTGTGTTTATATCTTTTGAGGGTCTCATTGTATCTAATACGTAGGTCTGGATTGTTTGGTTGGCGATGCTTTTGGTTTGATATTTGATATACCTATCAATTCATCCAATGAAAAGCGACGAGTTAAGAAAGTAACTATAGGTTTTTATTGGCTAAATAACAGAGCCCACCCTCGTGGGTGATCGGATACAACAAGGAGGAATGCCAGCCAGTCGACTACCTTTATACCTGGGCAGGTAGGTGGAGTCATGGGCAGAGTCAGCAGTGGTCAGCCCAGGTATAGCAGCGTGACAAGAGGCGACCTCGTATAGTGATACAACAGTGTGAACAGTGATAACCATAGAGTAACGATATAACAGTGATAACTATAGTGTAACGATAGTGAACGATAAAAGTGGTTTACCACATTCACCCCTTGTTTAGATTTGAGTCCGGCGGGGTGAAGTGTACTACCAGTTCTGGTATGTCAGTCTGTCCGGAGGCCTCGTAAGCCTTTCTGATCGTCGCAGCGGCGGTGTTGCATTATCCGGTGTTAATGCTGGTGTCTGCGTGGTCGGCGAAGGCTCGTGGGATTCCGGCATGCCGTCTACCTGGTCTGGAATTGGGGGGGTGGTGGGGGGGGGGTGAAGGTGGTGTCTCCGGAGTGCCCGAGGGTGCGAGGTCTCGTAAGGAGACTGTGTCCTCCCGCCCGTCTGGGCATGCCACATAGGTGTACTGGGGGTTGGCGTGCAGGAGGTCCACCCTCTCGACCAGGGGGTCCGTTTTATGGGCCCTCACGTGCTTTCGCAGCAAGACGGGCCCCGGAGAGGTCAGCCAGGTTGGTAGCGTGGTTCCCATAGTCGACTTCCTGGGGAAAGCAAACATTCATTCATGGGGGGTGGCGTTGATGGCAGTGCAAAGTAGTGACCGGGTGGAATGCAGCGCTGCCGGGAGGACTTCCTGCCAGCGGGAGGTTGGGAGGCCCTTAGACTTTAAGGCTAAGAGGACGGCCTTCCATACCGTCGCGTTCTCTCTTTCTACCTGGCCGTTCCCTCGGGGGTTGTAGCTGGTGGTCCTGCTTGCAGCAATACCTCTCGCTAGTAGGAACTGACGGAGTTCCTCGCTCATGAAGGAGGAGCCCCGGTCACTATGTATATAGTTTGGGAACCCGAACAAGGCGAAGAGGTCGTTCAGGCATTTAATGACCGTGGTACTGGTCATGTCTGGGCAGGGGAAGGCAAAGGGGAAACGGGAGTACTCATCAACAATGTTGAGGAAGTACACATTACGGTCAGAGGACGGGAGTGGCCCCTTAAAGTCGATGCTCAGGCGCTCGAAGGGGCGGGTGGCCTTGATCAGGCTTGCTCTGTCCGGCCTAAAGAAGTGCGGTTTGCACTCGGCACAGGTCTGGCAGTTCCTGGTCATGGTCCTGACCTCCTCGATGGAGTAGGGCAGGTTGCGGGCCTTAATGAAGTGGTAAAGTCTGGTGACCCCGGGGTGGCAGAGGTCGTTGTGGAGGGTCTGAAGTCTATCACTTTGCGCGCTGGCGCATGTAATTCGTGACAGAGCATCGGGGGGTTCGTTCAGCTTACCTGGCCAGTACAAGATATCATAATCATAGGTGGAGAGCTCGATTCTCCACCTCAAGATCTTGTCATTCTTGATTTTGCCCCTCAGCTTGTTATTAAACATAAAAGCGACCGAACGTTGGTCGGTAAGGAGGGTAAATCGTTTGCCTGCCAGGTAGTGCCTCCAGCGTCGTACCGCCTCCACAATCGCCTGGGCCTCCTTCTCGACCGACGAGTGTCGGATCTCAGGGCCCTGTAGGGTCCTTGAGAAGAAGGCCACCGGTCTCCCCTCCTGGTTAAGGGTGGCGGCTAGGGCGAAGTCGGATGCATCGCTCTCGACTTGGAAGGGGATGGACTCATCCACTGCGTGCATAGTGGCCTTGGCAATGTCTCCCTTAATGAGGGAGAAGGCTGCGCACGCTTCCTCCATAAGGGGGAAGGAAGTGGACTTCATGAGGGGTCTGGCTTTGTCCGCATAATTGGGCACCCATTGGGCATAGTAGGCGAAGAGCCCCAGGGTTCCCTTCAGTGCCTTTGGACAGTGGGGGAGGGGTAGCTCCATGAGGGGGCGCATTCTTTCGGGGTCGGGGCCGATGACTCCGTTCTCTACTACACAGCCGAGGATGGCAAGGCGCGAGGTGTTAAACACACATTTATCCTTATTGTAGGTGAGGTTCAGCCGTTGGGCCGTACGGAGGAATCTCTCCAGATTAACATCGTGGTCCTGCCAGTCGCGGCCGCAGATGGTGACGTTATCTAGATAGGGGAACGTGGCGTGCAGCCCGTTCTGGTCAACCATCCGGTCCATCTCCCTTTGGAAGACCGAAACCCCGTTGGTGACGCCGAAGGGAACCCTAAGGAAGTGGTAGAGGCGGCCGTTCGCCTCGAAGGCTGTATACTGGCGGTCCTCAGGGCGGATAGGGAGTTGGTGATAGGCCGACTTAAGGTCGATGGTGGAGAATACCCGGTACTGCGCAATCTGATTGACCATATCAGATATGCGGGGAAGGGGGTATGCGTCCAGCTGGGTGTACCTGTTTATGGTCTGGCTGTAGTCGATGACCAGGCGGTTTTTATTGCCGGTCTTAACGACCACGACCTGGGCACGCCAGGGGCTGGTGCTCCCCTCAATGATGCCCTCCTTCAGGAGACGCTGCACCTCAGAGCTAATGAAAGCTCTGTCCCCGGCGCTGTACCGCCTGCTCTTGGTAGCGACGGGTTTGCAGTCGGGGGTGAGGTTAGCGAACAGGGAAGGTGGCGGGACCTTGAGGGTGGATAGGCCGCAGGTGTTACGCGGTGGGCGGTTTAAAATCTGCTGGTTGTCGACTGTGAGTGGGGGGAGGGGTCCGCCGTATGCTAGCGTGACGCTTTGGAGGTGGGATTGGAAGTCTAGGCCTAGTAGGACGGCAGCGCATAGCTGGGGCAGGACGAGGAGTTTAAAATTTTTATACTCCGTACCCTTAACCGACAGGGTCACAACACAGTAGCCGCTGATGTCTGTGGCGTGTGACCTCGATGCCATCGAGATCCGGTTGCGCGTTGGCAGGACAGGGAGGGAGTAGTGGCTCACCGTGTCTGGGTGGATGAAGCTCTCCGTGCTTCCGCTGTCGAACAGGCAGGTCGTGGCGTGGCCGTTTACTTTGATGTCCATCATCGACTTGGGCAGGTGATGCGGGCGGGCCTGGTCCAGTGTGACGGAGGCTAGTGTATAGCTGAGCGAGTTGTTGTAGTCTGTGGTTGAGGCGGTAGTCGAGTCTAGAGGCACGGTGGCGGTCGGGCGTGGTGGGTAAAATGGCGTCTCCCACGAGGTTGGACAAAATGGCGGAGAAGATGGCTGCCCCCATAACTCACATGAGGCACTGCTGGTGTCGGTTGCCTGTATCAAAGATGGCCACCCCCATGACTCACATGTGGGGATGCTGGCCTCTGTTGCTTTGAAGGAAGATGGCCGCCCCCACAGCTCGCATGAGGCACTGCTGGCCTCTGATGATCCACCTCTGCAGGCCTTAGCGAAGTGGCCTTTCTTCATGCAGTTAGAGCAGGTAGAGTTCCTGGCTGGGCAGCGCGACCTCGGGTGTTTCGCCTGGCCGCAGAAGAAGCAGCCGGCGGCCCGATCGCGGGGGTCCGATGTCGGAGCCGGTACCGGGGGTGGCGGTCTCGATCGGGTCCGGGACGCCGACGCTGAGGTAGGTCCCAGGGGGGTTGCTGCGGGGGGTATCGCGGTCGGGGTCGGTCCCAAGTCCCAGGGTCGCGAGTTACAGTACCTTGAGTATGCCTCGAGGTCCCGATGGGCCACCTCTAGAGAGAGAGCGAGGGCTGCAGCTTTGTCCAGGTCGAGGTCCCTTGCTTCCAGTAGTCTTTGCCGTGAGTAGTCGGACCGCAGGCCTTTCACGAAGGCATCGCGGACATTGTCTTCAGTATTTTCTGCCGCCGTTACCGCTTTAAAGTTACAGTCTCTGCCGAGTGCTTGTAGCACCCGTAAAAATTCCTCCACGGGCTCTCCTGGCTGTTGCGGGCGGGATCTCAGGAGGTGTCTGGCATACATGGAATTTACCGGGGTTTGGTACTGTCTTTTCAGCCGGTTGATGGCGTCCTCGTATGTTTTAAGGTCCCGGATGAGTGCGAATACTTTAGGGCTCACTTGGGCGTTCAGAACTCTTAGCATGGATTTCTGAGGCACGCCGGATTCTCCCAGGTAGGCTTCGAAGCAGCTCAGCCAGTGTTCGAAGTCGAGGGCTGAGTTTGCTGCCTGTGGGTTTAGATCCAGGTACGGTGGTCTGAGGGCTCGCAGCCAGGCCGGCTGCTGTGGCTGTTGTAGCTGGGCGTCTGGCTGGTCGCTTGGCTGGTCGTTTGACTGCTCAGGTGTCGACATTTTAAAATTTAGCCAATAAAATTGATATACCTATCAATTCATCCAATGAAAAGCGACGAGTTAAGAAAGTAACTATAGGTTTTTATTGGCTAAATAACAGAGCCCACCCTCGTGGGTGATCGGATACAACAAGGAGGAATGCCAGCCAGTCGACTACCTTTATACCTGGGCAGGTAGGTGGAGTCATGGGCAGAGTCAGCAGTGGTCAGCCCAGGTATAGCAGCGTGACAAGAGGCGACCTCGTATAGTGATACAACAGTGTGAACAGTGATAACCATAGAGTAACGATATAACAGTGATAACTATAGTGTAACGATAGTGAACGATAAAAGTGGTTTACCACAATATTTTTCTCAGGTCTTTTCTGGCATTTTTGCATTCGTGGTCAAACCATTTCTCATTTTTATTTTGTCTTTTGTAACGTTTCCTCTTCTGTTTCACAAGGTCGGCTTTTACAGCTGCCTCATGGAAGATCATATTTATATCATCTATGGCCATGTTTACACCATCTCTGGTGATCTCATATAGATTTTCTTTAAATTTTGATATTTTACTTGTGAGATCAGGTGAATTTAGTGCTGTGATGAATTTATCTCCACTGTCTGGGGCCCATCTGTATGTCTGGTTTATTTTATGGAGCTTACTGGGTTCCTTTTTTGTGTCTGTAGTTTGGGCAGAAAGTTTAAGGTACACATTTATTTGGTTATGGTCTGAGAGGGGGGATTGCTGCCTGACAGTGAATGCGTTGATATCGCAGGGGTCCAGGTCAGTGATTGTATAATCTACCACACTAGACCCAAGAGTTGAGGAATATGTGAATCTCCCTAAGGAGTCCCCTCTGAACCTACCGTTAACTATGTACAGGCCTAAGGCTCGGCAGAGTTGCACTACCTCCCTACCGCTTTTATTTATTTCACAGTCAAGGTTGTTCCGATTTGCGATGGCTGGTGTGACATATAAAGGGGTCTGGCCAAACACATGGTCTCTCTCTCCCCAGTCTCTCTCAAATTCAAATTCAAATTCAAATCGCTTTATTGGCATGATAAGGTACATCTTATGTTGCCAAAGCATTGAAAAACATTTATGGTCTCTCCCCCTCAGAGTTGGGGTCACTCGGGCCGGGCCTCACAACCGCTCGGCCCGAGACACAGAGCGGGGGAGCGTCAGCGGCCGGCCGTAAACCGCGCGGCCCTGTAAACTACTGTTTTACAAAAAAGCCTTGGCAACGCCGGGCCCCCCCCAGCTAGTCTATATATATAAAGCGGTTCTTCTGTCTGTCTGTCATTCCGTCTGTCTGTCGGTATTGAATAAACTCAAGAGTTATAGAGCGTACCTACACGTGTGTTACATCGAAAGAAAGCTTCCGATTCCAGAACCGTCATAAGCATATTTACGCTTCGGCCAGACAAAAATTGCGCCCGCGGTATCCAAAAAACGTTCAACATTCCGCTCATTATCCGCTCATTAGCAATAGAGTGACGTCGAGGTCGACCAATCGTACGGCGGGTTCCTGGCGCATGCAGGCGGGCCCTCCTACAGTCGAGTGACGGGACGATTGACCAATCCTACGCTTCGGTGACCTGACGGTCGACCAAACGGTGCGTGTGTGGGTGGGCCTTATCGTTCTGAACCGAGGTGAGTCGCCGCCATCTTGATTCCAAACTTTTCATTTCTTTTTCCCGCTTTCTGCGTGTTTCTTTTCAAATCTACATTTCCAGCAAAAAAAAAGTTGCTTTTAAAAGACAAATTGTTTTTTAAAAAAGTGAATTCATTTGTAAATCTTTTGTCTAACCTCTATAATTTTCCTACCTTTCACCGTTTTTCCAGGCCTCAAAGCCTGGGCGTCTGTTGACCAGCCACGCCCGAGCTAGGCGCCTCCCGTCACGATCGACAAAAGGCCAGCGATCGCCACCATCTTTGTGAAGGCTGGAGGGGGCGGGCCTGAGCCGAGCGTCGCCACCGCCACCATCTTAGCAAAGGCGGGCGGGGCGGGAGTCAGCGTCCGCATCATCTTCCGCCCGGAGCGCGACTTGAGTCCTGCCGGGCCTCACGCGGTAGGTTGCACGGCGGCGTCTCTCTGGTCTTGAAGCTGGCTCGGGCGGGGCTCGGGAAGGCGGAGCTTGGGAGGGCACGCGCGTGGGGCTCGGGGATCGGGAGAGCGCAGCGGGAGGGCGGGGCTCCGGAGAGCGGTAGAGCGGGAGGGCGGGGCTCCGGAGAGCGGGAGGGCGGGGCTCCGGAGAGCGGGAGGCCGGTGCTCGGGAGGGCGGGGCTCGGGCTGAGCCATGTCAGTGTGTGGAGCGGCACGGAGCTCCGCGGAGCCATCGGGTCTGCTAGCTCCCCCCCTCCCTTTCTCCCCCCATACCCCCTCCCCTCCCCTCCCCTCTCCCCTTCCTCCCCCCCTCTCCCCCTCCCCTCTCCCACCCCTCCCCACCCCCCTCCCCTCCCCCCTCCCCTCCCCCCACTCCCCCCTCCCATCCCCTCTCCCCTTCCTCCCCTCCCCCCTCTCCCCCCCTCCCCTCCCCCCTCTCCCCCTCCTCTCCCACCCTCCCCTCCCCCCTCTCCCCCCACACCCCCTCCCTCCCCACACCCCCCTCCCCTCCCCCCGTTCCCCTGCCCCTCCCCCCTCCTTCCCCCTCCCCTCTCCCCCCCTCCCCCCCTCCCCCTCCCCCCCTCCCCACCCCCTCTGCCCCATCCCCTCACCCCCCTCCTCCACTCCCTCCCCCCTCCCCCTCCCCTCCCCCTCCCCCCCAGTCAATCGCTCTCTCTCTCTTCCCCCCAATCGCTCGCTCTCTCTATCTCCCCCCCAGTCAATCGCTCTCTCTCTCTTCCCCCCCAGTCGCTCGCTCTCTCTCTCTCTCCCCCCCAGTCGCTCGCTCTCTCTCTCTCTTCCCCCCAGTCGCTCGCACTCTCTCTCTCCCCCCCAGTCGCTCACTCTCTCTCTCTCCCCCCCAGTCAATCGCTCTCTCTCTCTTCCCCCCAATCGCTCACTCTCTCTCTCTCCCCCCCAGTCAATCGCTCTCTCTCTCTTCCCCCCAGTCGCTCGCTCTCTCTCTCTCCCCCCCAGTCAATCGCTCTCTCTCTCTTCCCCCCAGTCGCTCGCTCTCTCTCTCTCTCTTCCCCCCAGTCGCTCTCTCTCTCCCCCCCCAGTCAATCGCTCTCTCTCTCTTCCCCCCAGTCGCTCGCTCTCTCTCTCTCTTCCCCCCAGTCGCTCTCTCTCTCTCTTCCAGCAACAACATTCCCTCAAAAATCCCCTCAGCACCGCCGGGCACTTCAGCTAGTACTTTTATATATCTCAACTTCCTACAAATCCTCTCCCTCTATCTTATCAATATTGTTTTGCATGTTATATGCATTTCCTGTTATGCTTTGACTTTTGCTTGGTGAATCAGCATCAGATCTTATTACATTTTTGAATACAGCAAATGTAACAAATATACAAGGAAAGTGGTTAGGAAAAAAGTCATCTTGATGCGCTTAGTCCTAATAAGCTGCTTTTATAGTAATAAAGGTGCTATGTTGAGCAAAATCATGGGTATGTGTGTGTGTAGCCAGAACTGACGACCAGGATTCAGCACTTCCAATTCAATGCTAACCCTTAATTGGAGGGTGATTGGCACTGATGAAAACACGATCTAGATGGAATTTCAAAGGAAAGTGGGTGGGGGAAAAGAATGGATTAAGGGCATTGTTTCCTCTGAATTAATTTACCTTTTTCTTTGTAGAATTTAACACAAGCTCAAAGGAGTGCATATGATTTTTCTATTTTCAATGTATTCATTCAGGATGGCCCTTTTCACATTACTTCAGTAGCTAAAGTGTCACTTAAACACTGCAGTGATTTTAATAAGTTCAAAAAGAATTCATCATATGCAAAATACTCTTCAAAAATTAGGGAAGTCTTGGTTGGATCTGTCATAAGGCAACAGGACATGCTGATATCTTAAATGACAGATGTTGAGCTGTAATCTTCACTGGGATATCAGTGTAGAGAGTTGAGTCCTCGAGGTCACCATTGGACCATGTGCTGTTTCTCTCCATCTCTTTTTCTTAGGCTGAGCCTGTGTTGCTTAATATAGTAATGTAGTGTTTTCAGTTAGATTTGTCGCACCCTTTCTAGAATACTTTAATTTTCTAAAAGCTGGATGTGCCCAAAATGTTGCTTCCATTGTACCAGATTTGACTTGATGTCTTGAGTTTTCCTGAAAAGCAGTGATGTAATTCTGAGAAAGAGCTGCTCTTCTGTTAAGTCCTAACCATTTTTACTAAAGCTTGGCAACTTTTATTTGTAGTCGAGGAAATAAATGACTGTGCTTAATGTGTTTAGATCTTTAATACCATTAAATGTTTGTATTATATTTTGTACATAAAAGACTTGTTTGAATGTTGCTATTGTACAAATTCCATGCCCAAATTAGAGGCTGCAGGGAATGAATGACTCCCATTCATGGACACAGACATTGTACATGGTTGCACACATTTTTTTTTTGGAGGAAGGCTATATGAAAACTGTATTACAACTATTGGTGAATCTATCATCCCAAGGACTCTATTCAAACTCTTACCTGAAGGCTGCACAAGTGCATTCCTGTATTGTCTGCTGACTGTAGGTTTTATGTTGAACTGAGCTGGCACCAAGTCAATAACACTTGCCCATTGATTGCCAAGTGTTTCCCCTGCTGCTTGACCTTGCCATAGGGGAAGTTTGTACAATTTGGGCCTGGTTTTACACTTAGAAATTTGCACTTGTCAAGATTTCAAATCCCTTTATTTGTCCAACTTTTGGCTAGTTTTTTTTGCTACAGGAACCACTGACATCAAGCAGAAGCCTGCAGAACCTTCCGATCCAGTCTTTTTACAATGTGGTTTAAAAATTGTAATTTAGTTGAATAACCCTGGATTGTTGATTCAGTCATCACAAGTTACAATTCCTTTCAGTCATGATAAGTTACAATTCCTGTTAAACTACACCTTGCCAGCAGCAATTCTTTAGTTTGGGTTTCTGGAAAGGTGATAGCCCAAAATTCATGGCATAGCAGTTCATTCTCTCAAGATCGTGGCCTAAGAACAATCAGTCTTTGTGCAGGTGCTTTAGCTGGGCTGTATAATTCACCTCAAACATGTACTGTGGCCTCCTGCTGGGAAACCACCATAAGCAATGCAAGTTTAATAGTCAAGTAATTTCTAAATCCTTCCACGACCAGTGAGCACCGCAGGGAATAGAGGCCCCAATGTTAATATGGAGATGACTTCCGAGCTGAGGGGTGGAATTGCGTGGGTGAAACCGGGAAGTCAACTCAATAGGTCGGAATCTATGATCTCAACTAAATTGAACCAATTCTTTTTTTCTTCCAGGTTTCACGTAGTGGGCATGATGCGCACCTGCATGATGCACACCTGCATGATGCGATCTCAGCTGTATTTAAAGGGAAAACGCACAAATGGTAACTGGAGGTGTTCAGGATGGATGCTGGATGTAGAGCAAGGATAGCACTTAGATTCAATGACGCATCCCTGGAATTACTGCTGGGTGCAGTCAGGAGCAAAAGGGACATACAGCAATGGCAGGAAGAAACCTGCTGCTGTCACTAAGAAGGCATGGTTGGAGGTAGCTGAGGCAATGAGGAGCAGGAGCATTATGCCCTGGTCATAGATCAAATCAAATCAAATCAAATCAACTTTTATTGTCATTGTTAGTGCACAAGTGCAGTACAATGAAATGTAAGCTTGTGGTTGCAATGTAGGAAGCGGTTTAATGACCTAACCAGGCCAGGACACTCTCTTGCTAAACGTTCTCCATTGCATCACGCCTCTCACCCACTGAACTTTTAGCAGCACCCACCCTTCACTTTCTTTGCATTTCATTACTTCCCCATTAACCCATCCACCATTGTCACTCACCCCAATCTTTATGCAGTGTAATGCATCTGTCTCATCGTCACCCTCACCGAATGCACTGCATCCATCGGGTGAATACATAGATACATAGATACATAGAAGATAGGAGCAGGAGTAGGCCATTCGGCCCTTCGTGCCTGCTCCGCCATTCGATGAGATCATGGCTGATCTTTTAATTCAGTATCCCGTCCCCGCCTTCTCTCCGTAACCCTTAACCCCTTTTGCCCGTAGAAATATATCTAATTCCCTCTTAAATATATTTAATGAGCTGGCGTACACTGCCCTCTGTGGCAATGAGTTCCACAGGTTCACCACTCTCTGAGTGAAGAAATTCCCCCTCATCTCTGTCCTAAATGGTTTAGCCCTTATCCTTAAATTATGTCCTCTAGTTCTGTTCTCACCCGCCAAGGGAAACATTCCTTCTGCATCCAGTCTGTCTAGACCTGTCAGAATTTTATACACTTCTATGAGGTCCCCTCTCAATCTTCTAAACTCCAGTGTGTACATCCCTAAACTACATAGTCTCTCCTCATAGGTCATTCCCGCCATTCCTGGTATCAGCCTGGTGAATCGCCGCTGCACCCCCTCCATGGCAAGAACATCCTTCCTCAGATGAGGCGACCAAAACTGTACACAGTACTCGAGGTGTGGTCTCACCAGTGCCCTGTACAGCTGCAGCAAGGTATCCCTGTTCCTGTATTCTAACCCTTTTGCTATGAAGGCCAGCATACCGTTTGCCTTCTTGACCGCCTGTTGCACCTGCATGCTCGCCTTCAGTGACTGGTGTACAAGAACACCCAGGTCTCTCTGTACTTCCCCCTCTCCCAATCTATTGCCATTTAAATAATAATTTGCCCTCCCGTTCCTGCACCCAAGGTGGATAACTTCGCACTTGTCCACATTATAGTGCATCTGCCATTTATCCGCCCAATCGCCCAGTCTGTCCAAATCGCTCTGGAGCTTCCTGGTCTCTTCCTCTGAGCCCACCCCCCCTCCTAGTTTAGTGTCGTCTGCAAATTTGGAAATGCTGCATCCGACTCCCTGATCCAGGTCATTAATGTAAATTGTGAACAGCTGGGGGCCCAGGACAGATCCCTGTGGTACCCCACTTGTTACTGCCTGCCATTCAGAAAATGAGCCGTTTATTCCAACTCTCTGTTTTCTATCTGACAGCCAGTTCCCTATCCACGCCAAAACTTTCCCCTTTATCCCATGAGCCTCAATTTTCCATGCTAATCTTTTATGTGGGACCTTATCGAAGGCCTTTTGGAAGTCCAGGTACACCACATCTACTGGCTCTCCCCCATCTATTCTACCAGTTACTCCCTCAAAAAATTCCAATAGATTAGTCAAGCACGATTTACCCTTTGTAAATCCATGTTGACTCTGTCCTATCCTGTCCCCATTTGCTAAGTGCTCCGCTATTTCATCCTTAATGATGGACTCCAGCATTTTGCCCACAACTGATGTAAGGCTTACAGGTCTGTAATTACCTGCTTTTTCCCTACCCCCCTTTTTGAATAGTGGGGTCACGTTAGCTACCCTCCAATCCATCGGCACTGTTCCCGAGTCTAATGAATTCTGAAAAATCATCCTTAGTGCATCCGCTATCTCTAGGGCCACCTCCTTCAGTACCCTAGGATGCATGTTATCAGGCCCTGGGGATTTGTCCACCTTCAATCCCTTTAGCTTCCTTAACACCATATCCTTAGAGATATTGATTTGCGTCAGTTCCTCCTTTGCCAATGTCCCTATTTTTCCCGATATCCCAGGGAGGTTTTTTGTGTCTTCCTTCGTAAAGACTGACCCAAAGTATGCATTTAGTTGATCTGCCATTTCCTTATTTCCCATTATATATTCCCCCGTATCTGACTGCAATGGACCAACTTTGGTTTTCACCAGTCTTTTCCTTTTGATATACTTATAAAAGCTTTTGGAGTTAGTTTTTATATTTTCCGCCAGCTTGTTTTCGTAAGCTATTTTGCCCCTCTTGATTATGCCCTTTGCCCTCCTTTGCTCTATCTTAAACTGTTCCCAATCTTCCGCTCTGGCGCTTTTTTTGGCTATTTTATACGCCCTATCTTTGGATTTTATGCTGTCTCTAATTTCCCCTGTTATCCACGGTTGAGTCACCTTTTTAGATTTCCTTTTATGCCAGATTGGTATAAACAATTTTTGCAATTTTGTCATTCTATCTTTAAATGTTTGCCATTGTTTATCTACCTCCAGTCCTCCCAGGAACGTTGTCCAATCAGACCTACTCAGTTCCCGTCTCATGGCATCATAATTCCCCTTGTTTAAATTCAGGACCTTAGTCTCTGAGTCAATTTCTTCGCTCTCCATTTCGAGTGAGAAATCGATCATGTTATGATCGCTCTGACCCAAGGGTCCCCGTACAACAAGATTACTGATTAGTCCCTTCTCATTGCACAGTACCCAGTCCAATATAGCCTGTTCCCGAGTTGGTTCCTCGACATATTGATCCAGATAACCATCCCTCAAACACTCAAGGAATTCCTCCTCCTCATTATTTTTACTGATTAGGCTAGTCCAATCTATATGTAAGTTAAAGTCACCTATGATGACAGCTGTGCTCTTATTGCACGCTTCTCTAATTTCCCTCGTGATGCCCTCCCTAACCTCTATTTTACTATTTGGAGGCCTATATACCACTCCTATTAATGTTTTTCGCCCCTCGCTATTTCTTAGCTCCACCCATATAGATTCTGTATTAACTGAGTTAATATCCTTCCTTTCAATTGCATTTATCCCCTCTTTTACTAGCAATGCTACCCCTCCTCCCTTTCTTTTTTGTCGATCCTTCCTAAATACTGAATACCCCTGTATGTTAAGCTCCCAGCCCTGCTCACCCTGCAACCATGTTTCCGTAATCCCAATTAGGTCATAATTATTAACCTCTATTTCCACAGCTAATTCATCTACCTTGTTCCTGATGCTTCTCGCATTAAGGTATAAAACCCTCAGGCTTTTTTTATGCTCACATTTTTTATGAATTAGTTTGGCCCTTTGTTTTTTGTTCCTCACCCTTTTATCATTTATTTCTGTCTGCCTTTCACTTTCCTCTATTTCACTACATAGGTTTCTAGCCCCCTGCCATACTAGTTTAAATGCTCCCGAACTGCTTTATCAAAAATTACCCCGAGAACATCAGTTCCATCTCTGCACAGGTGTAGACCGTCCCTTTTGTATAGGTCACACCTACCACAAAACTGGTTCCAATGCCTCAAAAATTTAAAACCCTCCCTCTTACACCACTGCTCAAGCCACGTATTTAGCCTAACTATCCTGTTCTCTGTACTCTTACTAGCACGTGGCACTGGTAGTAATCCAGAGATTACTACCTTCGAGGTCCTACTTTTTAGCTTGGCTCCTAACTCCCGAAATTCTACTTGTAGGACCTCTTCCCTTTTTTTAGCTACGTCGTTGGTACCAACATGTATCACGACAACTGGCTGTTCCCCCTCTCCCTCCAGAATGTTCTGCACCCGCGCCGAGACATCCTTGACCCTTGCACCAGGGAGGCAACATACCATCCTGGAGTCTCGGTCGCGACCACAGAAACCCCTATCTATTCCCCTTACAATCGAATCCCCTATTACTATAGCCCTGCCACTCTTTTTCCCTCCCTTCTTTGCAACAGAGCCAGTCATGGTGCCATGAGCCTGGCTGCTGGTGCCTTCCCCCGATGTGTCACCCCCCCCGACAACAGTACCTAAGGCGGTGAACCTGTTGCTAAGGGAGACAACCCCAGGGGATTTCTGCACTACCTTCCTGCCCTTGCTCTGCCTTTTGGTCACCCATGTACTGTCTACGCTGGCCTTAACCTGCGGTGTGACCAACTCACTAAATGTGCTATCCACACCCCTCTCAGAATCGTGGATGCTCCAAAGTGAGTCCATCTGCAGCTCAAGGGCCGTCATGCGGTCCCACATGAGCTGCAGCTGGACACACTTCCTGCACACATAGTCGTCAGGGACACAGGAAGCGTCCCTGATTTCCCACATGTTACAGGAGGAGCATGACACAGGTCCGAGCTCTACTGCCATGACTTAACCCTTATATTACTTTTAATTTTCTAGTTTTAGTTTATTTATCGACTTTTGTTTTCCCGAAGCTTACTTAGACCAATGTATACTGTACTCCTCTTATTCCTTTTTAAACTCACCAAATCCCACTAGTTTTGGTTTTACTTCCTAGGAAGGTTTGAGGAAAGTACTTACCAGTTAGTCTTACCTCCCTGGTCTTTCGCTGACTTCCCGGTCTTGTGTCCCCTTGGTCCTACGCCGACTTCCCGCTCCTCCCGGTTCCTGCCCTGCTGAAAAGAAACTGAGACCAAAAAATTTGTGACCTCTGTTTTTAGACAGCTGCTAAAAGACTACTAGGTTAGAGGAGGGGGGCGGTGGGGGTTCCTACTCTGTAGGAACTCGGGTTTAAGCCACCACCCTCCTTAAATACCTTTCACCTGGGTGCTTCCCACCAGGTCCGCTTCTGAAAAAAAGCTCAAGAGCTGGACTTCCGCCTCAGCTGTTTTTTAAATGGCCCCGAGTCTCGCCGACTGCTGCCTCTCCGCTGCTGCTCTCTCCCGACTGGTCTCGGGCCTCGCTGGTCGCCGGGTTTCCTGCCGAGCTCCTCCTCGCTGCTCCCGCTGGTCCCGACTGGTCTCGGGCCTCGCCTCTCTCCGGTTTTTATACCGGTCTCACACTGCTCCCGACTGGTCTCGGGCCTCGCTGGTCGCCGGGTTTCCTGCCGAGCTCCTCCTCGCTGCTCCCGCTGGTCCCGACTGGTCTCGGGCCTCGCCTCTCTCCGGTTTTTATACCGGTCTCACACTGCTCCCGACTGGTCTCGGGCCTCGCTGGTCGCCGGGTTTCCTGCCGAGCTCCTCCTCGCTGCTCCCGCTGGTCCCGACTGGTCTCGGGCCTCGCCTCTCTCCGGTTTTTATACCGGTCTCACACTGCTCCCGACTGGTCTCGGGCCTCGCTGGTCGCCGGGTTTCCTGCCGAGCTCCTCCTCGCTGCTCCCGCTGGTCCCGACTGGTCTCGGGCCTCGCCTCTCTCCGGTTTTTATACCGGTCTCACACTGCTCCCGACTGGTCTCGGGCCTCGCTGGTCGCCGGGTTTCCTGCCGAGCTCCTCCTCGCTGCTCCCGCTGGTCCCGACTGGTCTCGGGCCTCGCCTCTCTCCGGTTTTTATACCGGTCTCACACTGCTCCCGACTGGTCTCGGGCCTCGCTGGTCGCCGGGTTTCCTGCCGAGCTCCTCCTCGCTGCTCCCGCTGGTCCCGACTACCTCACCATAACTCACTCACAGGTCTGTTTTTTCACCCCTTGTAGGAGAAGAGAGTGCAAAACACAAGGGAGAGGGAGAGGACTGGAGGTGGGCCGCCTCAAATAGGAAAGCTCACAGAGGAGGATGTATTGATTCCTTCGTGGGTTCAATGACGAGACATTTATGAAAGAGAATGTCTTTTAATCTAAAGTCTGTTCAACTCTTTATACAGCATTTACAGGGGACATCATGCTAGTGATGCATCTAGAATGAAACTGAAACTAAAGTAAACTGCCTTGCTTGTCTCTATCACATGCCCTCTGCTGGTCAGGCACAATCAATCAATACATGCAAACATGCTGGTAAGGCATCATAATCAAACAGGCAAATACCAGCTCTATTTGCTGATATCATTACATCTCCTTTTCTTAAAACAAAAGTATTTTACTTTTAACTAACAACATGTTTTCTTTGTATTAATCTGCATTTTAACTGTAACACTTAATGACATATTTCATGTGAACACACAAAGCAAGGTTAGAAAACCTTGATCATGATAATGATAATGTAAGTTCATTAAGTGTTACAGTTAAAATGCAGATTAATACAAAGAAAACATGTTGTTAAGGCATCATAATCAAACAGGCAAATACCATCTCTATTTGCTGATATCATTACAGAGGACGCCCTGGAGATAAGTGGTACATCTGCATCCCTCTCGGTTGGAGATGGAGGGACAGGGAGCTCACAGATAGCTGGTGACAGAATTACAAATATCTCTGACACACATATGCTGACTTTATTTAGTCAATGACTGAACAATGAGAAGACTGAGTATGGCGATTGTGAAGATTGTGACTTTGCCATGACTAAATCATATCCCTTTCTTTTGTCTTCCAGAGCCGCCACACATATAGCAAGTGTCGCATGACATCCATGAGGACGATTCCTGATAGGACTTCATTCTTTCTGAGGATATACCGTCACAGGACGTACAGCCAAGCACCAGCGCAGATACTCGCACTTCGGTGGGTCTACTTAGACAGTTAGTTGGGTTTTCACCTGGTGATTCACACCTCACAAGTGAGCCCGAGCAAACACTGGTGGCAGGGACAGCTGTGGAGAGTCTGCGTCGGGGGGCGCAATCTTCTCCAAGCTCTGCTCAGCTGGACACAGTTGCTGAACCCCAGGGGCTAGCATTGAGAAGGAGAATGCTGGAGGTGCATCAGCAACTTGGCCAGGTACTGACAAACATGCCACGTACACTCTCCACAATAGCGGAGAGGACGGAGGAGTCTAACTCGATCGCTAATGGTTTGGTGGTGCAGAGAATTGCAAGAATGTCTGCCTGGGAGAGATTGGCTGCCTCCATGGAGCTTCAAGCATGGCTCTCAAGTGAATCCATGCAGACCATGACCACGGCCGTGCAGTCTTTGGATGCCAACCTATCTGCCACCTTAAACAGGATGACAGATATTGTATCCATGGCCTTACAATGCGCCACTGATCTTCACCAAGCTGGTCTGCTGCAGAATGGTAAGAGTGATGTGGCACTGGCCCAGGAGAGGGATGGTGGTGAAAGGGGACATAGAAGTGGGAATTCCACTGAAAGCGCTCCCACTGCTTATTTATTGTATTAGTGTTTGGTTCACTGCCACCTCTCTTCTAGGAATGCCCACTTTGAAGAAGTTCTGCTCTTCTCTCCGACGGGATTTCCGTTTGTCTCTTCAAACTTGTTCATCTTCATTGCTTTCAGTTTCCCTTCTCGTGTTTGATCAGGTATCTGCCAAGACTCGGTTTCACAGCCACATCTCTTTCCTCAGCAACTGTCTCCGGTTCTGGCTTATTCCACGTGGATTCTAACTGAACTTCCACCCTTCGTGTTTCAGATCCACCCAGGATTACAAATATCTCCAAGATATTCATTGTTCCTCGAACTACAGCTCTCGCCATATCTTGAGATCCACGCTCAACGCCATGCGCCACCACATGAACACTCTCGACCTCTCTCTTCAGTAGCACCGACGCACTCTATCTCAAAGCTGTCCGGGTCCACAGGGCCATTTCATCCTTCAATTCATCCGACGCTTCAACAACAAACTTTTTTTTTTCCTTTCTGATGTCAAGGATCGCAAGCTTCATCAACTTTTGAACACCAACGCCCCTCCGGAACCTTCTTCTCCTTCACTTTTCTCTGACCCCCCTTCTCCCAATCTCACCCCCTGCCACGTTTTCACTATCCCCCCTGACCTTCCCCTCTCTGACCCCGAACGATCAGTCCTCAGCAAAGGCCTGAGCTTCATCCCCTTACGCCCCCATCTCCATGGATTTCGAGCTCAGCACGATGCTGAGCTCTTTTTCCGTCGCCTTCATCTCTGAGCCCACTTCTTTGGCCAGCAGTCTTCCGCTCGCACAGCTGACCCTTTCTCCTGCTTTCAAAATTTTCGTTCTACCTGGACCCCGCCCTCTGGCCTCTTACCCTCTCTAGATTTTTTCATTGCTAACTGCCGACGTGACATCGGCCGTCTGAGGAAATCTACATGATATAAGGGGTTAATTTCAAGTGCTTGCTGGGTAAAAGTTTTCAGACTTGACACTGGGCAAGTGTCGATGTGTAACTAGAGCTATTGCACGTACTCGGACTACAGCCAAGAACAGATGTCTGCCCACCTAATGAGAATGTAGAAGTGAAATAATGAGTTCCTTTGATGTACCAATGACCTGATAACTTGTGACCGTAAGCAAAGCTAGCCTCCCAATATATGATTAAAGAGGACCTCCGGTTACACGATTCATGCCCTGTTATAGGTTAACGGTTGACTTATGTGTCCAGGATCCTTCTGTCAATATGTTATTTCTACCTGATGATTAATCTAAAATGTATCCTGATAGAGGAACAAAGGAATGTCAATCAAACTTGTTTGTTACACTGTATAAATATGGAATGCTTATGCTGTATCATTGGAATAGTAGCCTCACCCCTTGAGTAGAGGTGCTGATTCCCCTTGCAAGAAGTGAAATAAAAGGCCTGTCCGTCTGACGAATCCAAGTGTGTATTGAGTCATTACCCAGAGCTAAGAAGTAAGGCACTTCTACACGTCTCAATTTCTCTGCTCCCCTCTCTCACTCCAACCTACCTCCCTCTGAACTTGCAGCACTCCATTCTCTCCGATCCAACCCTAACATTATCATTAAATCTGCTGATAAGGGTGGTGCTGTTGTTGTTTGGCAAACTGACCTCGACCGTGCGGAAGCTGAAAGCCAACTCTCCGACACCTCCTCCTACCTCTGCTTGGACCATGACTCCACTAGCAAACATCAAGCCATTGTTTCCAAGACTGTCACTGACCTCATCTTCTCTGGAGATCTTCCCTCCATGGCTACCAATCTCATAGTCCCCCAACCCCACACAGCCCGCTTCTACCTCCTTCCCAAGACCCACAAACAGGACTGCCCTGGTAGATCCGTCGTTTCAGCCTGTACTTGCCCCATGGAACTTATCTCTTCCTATCTCGACTCTATTTTTTCTCCCCTTGTCCAGTCTCTTCCCACCTACATTCGCGACTCTTCTGACGCCTTCCGTCACTTTAAAAGTTTCCAGTTTCCTGGCCCCAACCGTCTCCTTTTCACTATGGACGTCCAATCCCTCTACACCTCCATCCCCCACCAGGATGGCCTGAGGGTGCTCTGCTTCTTCCTTGAACAGAGGCCCAACCAATCCCCATCCACCACCACCCTCCTCCGCCTGGCTGAACTTGTTCTCACATTGAACAACTTCTCCTCTGACTCCACTCACTTCCTCCAAATTAAAGGTGTTGCTATGGGAACCCGCATGGGCCCGAGCTATACCTGCCTTCTCATGGCATATGTGGAACATTCTTTTTTCCAGTCCCACTCAGGTCCCTGCCCTCACCTCTTTTTCCGGTACACCGATGCCTGTATCGGTGCCGTTTCCTGCTCTCGCCCTGAACTAGATAAGTTCATTCACTTTACTTCCAATTTCCACCCTTCCCTCACCTTCACATGGTCCATTTCTGACTCTTCTCTTCCCTTCCTTGACTTCTCCGTCTCCATTTCTGGCGATCGGCTTTCGACAAACATCCACTACAAGCCCACTGACTCCCACAGCTACCTGGACTACACTTCCTCCCACCTCGCTTCCAGTAAGGACTCTATTCCATTCTCTCAGTTTCTCCGTCTCCGCTGCATCTGTTCTGACGATGCCACCTTCCATACCAGTGCTTCCAACATGTCTTCCTTTTCCCTCAACCGAGGATTCCCCTCTACCATGGTTGACACGGCCCTTGACCGTGTCCGTTCCATTTCCCGCACTTCTGCTCTCACCCCTTCCCCTCCCTCCCAGAGCCACGATAGGGATCCCCTTGTCCTCACCTTTCACCCCACCAACCTCCACATTCAACGGATCATCCTCCGCCATTTCCGCCACCTCAAACGTGATCCCACCACCAAATGCATCTTCCCCTCACCTCCCCTTTCAGCATTCCGAAGGGACCGCTCCCCCCGCGACACCCTGGTCCACTCCTCAATCACCCCTAACAGCCCTTCCCCTTCGCCTGGCACTTTCCCGTGCAAGCGCAGGAGATGCAACACCTGCCCTTTTATCTCCTCCCTTCCCACTGTCCAGGGCCCCAAACACTCCTTCCAGGTGAAACAGCGATTTACCAAACGCAGATTGGGCGACCGCTTTGCGGAACATCTCCGTTCAGTCCATAAGGGTGACCCTGAGTTTCCGGTCGCCTGTCATTTTAATTCTCCGCTTCACTCCCACTCTGATCTCTTTGTCCTCGGCCTTTTACATTGTTCCTATGAAGCTCAACGTAGGCTTGAGGAACAGAACCTCATCTTTTGATTAGATGCTTTACAGCCTTCTGGACTCAACATTGAGTTCAACAATTTCAGACAATACAGGAAACTTTGGTTTATCCGGAGGTTAACTGTCCGGAATGCTTGAGCCACCGGCAAAATGCAGGAGTCGGTTCAGTAAGTTTTTTTTCTTTTCGTTGCTTTTTTTTCACCAGTCAGGCTTTGCAAGGTCTAGCTAAAGCTGTTGCTTAGCTACAGAGACGCTTGCAAGCTATGGCCGACTGTTTAGAAGCTGTTGCTAAGCAACGGGGTTTGTTGCTAGATATGGAGCTCAAAAGCTTCCGTATGTTTTAACATTAGCGCTGGTTTGTCCGGCAGTTTTGATGGGATGGCAACAGCTTGGTCCCGTTGGTGCCGGATATCGCAAAGTTTCCTGTAATCCCTGCCCCCATTTTTTATGCTGTATGATTTTGCCATTCCGATTTGCAACATTGTATCTTTTCTGCCTCTTACATAAGCACAGTATGTTCTTTCAATTCCTTCCTCCCGCCCCCCTGTCTCTGCACCTGCTTAATATCTGTTACATCTCCAGCTTTTTCCAGTTCTGATGAAGGGTCCCAGACCTAAAACGTTAACTCTGTTTCTCTCTCCATGGATGCTGCCTGGCCTGCTGAGTGTTTCCAGCATTTTCTGTTGTTATTTCCCACTTCTTACCTGTTGCCCACCCCCCCAACCAGCCAGTACCCAACATGCTGCTTTGTGTCTCGATGGCCGAGTCTGCCCCTGCACAGATGCAGGTGGAGCAGTCTCTGGCAGGTCCTCAGGTGCTCCAAAATTCATGGCCTAGAAATTCATTGACGCCACTTTTGGGGCGCTAAAATGGGGCGTCCGCTAAAGTTTGCGGCCGCCGCCAAATCTAGGCCATTTCTCCGATATTCATTAGCTTCGCCCTACTAGTTCGGGCGAGCGCTAAAACTGCTGTTGGACGCCTCTCTTTGGGCGCTAAGCCGGAGGTGGTGATCGATAGCGCCGAGGCCGGGCGCAGCGCAGGTGCGGCCATCTCGTGACTGACAGCAGACACCCTGGCGCCGGCCAGCTCTTAAGGGGGAAGGGTCGACTGTGTCTGCTGCCACGCCCTGGATAGTGGAGCCCTCCAGCTAGGCCTGAACACTGCTGCTGGACCCAAATAGCGCCTGAAGACATGGAGAAGGCCCGTGAACATGCGCAGCGCTTCTCAGAGCGTGATCTGAGTGTGCTGCTTGCTGCTGTGGAGAAGAGGCGCCATGTTTTGTACCCGGACAATGGCAAGAAGGTGACAGTCCGCGTCTACAGGAGAGCCTGGAGGCATGTCGCCAGCAAGCTGTCAGCCAACAGCGACGTCCCCAGGACCGGTGCCCAATGCCGCAAAAAGTTAAATGACCTCACACGCATTGTCAGGGTGAGTACCCTTTCCAGTGACCTCCTCATCCTTGCATGTGCACCTCACATTATGGGCAAAGGGACCTGAAAGCTCTAATGGCCAGCCTTCATCCAGCAGCTATGGGACAGGCATGAGCATCAATTGCACATTCTGCACTGAACACACTGGCCAAGCTATTCCACCATGGGAGGCAGTGCACAGCAGGTCATGGCGACACACTGGCCAGGCTATTCCACCATGGGAGGCAGTGCACAGCAGATCATGGCGACACACTGGCCAGGCTATTCCACCATGGGAGGCAGTGCACAGCAGATCATGGCGACACACTGGCCAGGCTATTCCACCATGGGAGGCAGTGCACACCAGATCATGGCGACACACTGGCCAGGCTATTCCACCATGGGAGGCAGTGCACACAAGATCACGGCGACACACTGTACTTAGAGGCCGTCCTTTCTTTTGCAGGCCAAGCTGGCGAATAATCGCAAGAGCGGGACTGCAACCGGGGGAGGACGACCCCATATCCAGCCACTCACCGACCTGCAACATCGCGTGGAGCGCCTCATGGGTCGCCGGGTGATTGGGCCCGTTGCATGTGGAGATGCCGACCCTGTTCTGGGAAGCAATGGTAAGGACATCACCTTTTGCACCTCTCTCGTCCCACTTGCGCATCAGATCTACATCCTTTGCCACTGTCCGACCAATGCGCTGAATGCCACCACTCATGCATCCCGCACTGACGCCTTCTCCTCACTCTAAAGCTACTCTTGTGCCTTCCTCCTTTCAGATGGTCAAGAGGAGGTCCCTCAACTTGCCAGTGACAGACCCTCCGAGGAGGAGCAGGAGGAGGAGCAAGAGGAAGGCGGCCCATCAGGGGAACCCTCAGCCGCGGCCACCCATGCCAATGTAGGGGACACGTCTTCCCTGGAGGGCAGCGTGGCGGAAGTGTCGAAGGGGAGGGGAGCTCCTGGGACCTGCGTGCTGCAGAAAGGCGGGAGGGGGGTGGAAGCTCGGCGGCCTTCTCCCCAGAGGGGGGATGCGTCGGAGGGGAGTCCAATTGCTGGGCCCAGCGGCCTCCAGCAACGCAGGAAGGGTCGGCCAGCTCGGCGGCCTTCTCCCCAGAGGGAGAGTCCGGCCTCCAGTCAGGAGATGCTCTTCGCCGAGGAGATGGAACGCCTCGAAGACTTGTCCGCGGACTCGGAGCGCCGGCACATGGAGCTCATGGCGGCAGTGGCACGGTTGCCTGAGTCCATCGATTCCCTCTCTCGGAGTGTGGCCGAGTTCGGGCCCTTAGAGGCCACCAGTCGGGCGGAATACCGGGCAGATCTTTCAGCGACTGGCCAGGTGATTAGTGGTGCCGTCCAGTCACTGGCTGCTCTGCTGCGGTCAGTGAACAGGTCAACACGGGCACTCACTGCTGCCACACTCGCTGTGTCAGCCAGGCATCGCCAGGGCACCCGGCGCGCTGCAGCAGCACATCGGTCTGTCCCTCGGCAGATTGGTGTGCATGCTGCAGTGCTGGCCTTGGCGAGTGCCAGTGTCTCAGGCGACCAGCGAGCGCCTGCCATCCGCCAGCTTGCCGCCATTCCTCCAGCCGCCACTGCCACTCCCCCAGTGGAGCTGCCAGGAGCTGCTGCAGCGACTGATGCTGGCCAGCCACAGCTGCAGCAATCAACAGCCGGCCGCTCGACGCCCAGACCTCGACTAGGCCGACCCCCAAGGGCATCTGCCGTCACGACATGTGTCCCTCAGGAGCCTGCCCCCAGCCTTGCAGCAGCCAATGGCCTTACTTTGAGGCGGAGCAGCAGGGCGGGCAGGGGCCACCCAAAGATGGCCAAGGCATCGCCCTAGCGGGCCAAATAGTCGAATGTGTGGCCATTTGTGTTTGTTTCTTGAGGCCGAGAATTGGATGTTTGTTTTTTGAAGGCCGATGATGTGATGTTTGTTTTGGACGAAGGCCGAGAATGACGGCCATTTTAGTTGCCCTATTTTGTTACTCCTCCCCAGGTTGTGGGAGCGAGTAATGTGTTTGAGTGTTTTTTGGGGGTTTCCTCTGTTTTTGGTTTTCATGTGGGAAGGGCCCAGAGTTTGTACAATAAAGCATTTTATTTATTCACATTGTCCATGTTTGATCTTTGAAGTGTTTGTTGCCTTAACTGGCTGAGGGCTTGCGGAGCGGCTGCAATCATGTTCTATCATTGGCACAAGCCATTCCCTGACAGGGGGCCTGGAAGTGACGTTCAATAAGCCGACGACGGGCGGCCCTTGGACCTTGTGCGTCCCTCCTGGGCTGGTACTCCTCGTCCTCGTCGTCCTCATGCTCCTCCTGCTCCTCCTCCTGAGGTGGTGGTCCAACGTGAGGTGGCAGTGCCTGAGTCCTGCGGATAGCCAGGTTGTGCAGCATGCAGCAAACGACGACGAATTGGGAGACTCGATCCTGCGAATACTGGAGGGCTCCCCCGGAGCGGTCGAGACAGCAGAACCGTTGCTTGAGCACGCCGATTGTTTGTTCTATGAGGCTCCTCGTCGCTTGATGGCTCTCGTTGTATGCCTCTTCAGCAGGGGTCGTGGGCGCGCGGAGCGGGGTCATGAGCCAGGTACACAAAGGATAGCCTTTGTCCCCGATAAGCCATCCTCTTGGGGGAGGCTGTGCCTGGAACATGTCAGCCACAGTTGTCTGTCGCAGGATAAAGGCATCGTGGCTGCTGCCTGGAAAGCGGGCATTGACAGCTAGGATGCGCTGCCTGTTGTCACACACCAGCTGTACATTGAGGGAATGGTAGCCCTCCCAGTTGCGGTAATCCTCGGCATGCTCAAGAGGTGCCCGCAAAGCCACATGCGTGCAGTCAATGGCGCCCTGCACCATGGGGAAGCCCGCTATTCTTGCAAACCCCACTGCACGCTGCTGCTGCTTGTCCAGGGTCATGGGGAAGGAGATGAATTGATGTCTCCTTCTGAAAAGGGCTTCGGTCACCTGGCGGATGCAGCAATGCACGGCGAACTGGGAGATGTTAGCGATGTCCCCAGTAGCGGATTGGAAGGAGCCGGAGGCATAGAAGTTGAGAGCCACCGTCACCTTCACTGCCACCGACAGAGACGTCCTGCGCATCAGCTGTGGCTGCAGATCTCTCTGAAGCAGCCGGCAGATGTCTGTAACCACCTCCCTTCGGAATCGCAGCCTCCTAACACACATCGCGGCAGACATGGTCAGATAGGAGGTCTGCTGGCGGTATACCCTGCGTGGGTAAGGCCTCAGTTGGCGACGCCTGTTGCCCCCTCTGCGTCTAGCCAGGGCTGCCACTCTCTCACGGCGTCTGTAAGCCCTTCTGGCATAAGGCTGAAATTCAGCGTTGCCACCCAATGCAGCCCCCATTATATGCTGGCAAACACTGAGCTCTGAATGAAGGCTAAGATAATTGGTAAGCTCTGGCCTGAGCCAAAAATACCTGTCCAAGTGTTGGTCCAAACCAGTAAACTCTCCTCCTTGGTCTCTGTCCAAAAAACCGTTGCACAAGAGTGAATGCTGCAAAATGGCTGGCCTTTATACTGCTGGGTAAGTGCCCTTTAATTAGCGCTCCCCCCGGCCCGGCTGGCCTGTGTACCGTTCCACTTCACAGTCGCTCGGGACGCCCGGCGCACAATGGGCCGGCGCGAGTGAAGTTCCAGTTTGGGGCGCACAAAGGGCGTTGCACTATTAAATGACGTCATGATCTGCGCGCGCAGCAGGGCGCGCGCTAAGACTTTGCGCCGGTGCTAAATGTGTCCTGAAGTTGGGGAGAGGCGCAGATCGCGCTGCGCCCGGGCGATAAGCGCCTAGCGCTCGAGATCTACTCCCCCTAAGGCGCTAACGGCTGGCGCGCCCAACTGAATTTCTAGGCCATAGAGCGTAGGCCAAAAGCATCTCAGCAATCAGGGCAGGTATCTGAGCAGCTGCCTCTACCTCTGCTGAAGTCACACGGGGTGCACCACACAGAAACAGTAAGAAGCATAAGTTCAAGAAATTGTAATTCGCCAAGGGTATGCACATGGTTGTTTGACAAATGTTATCTTGTTAAGTTTCCTTTTTTTATAATGCCACATAAAATTTATTGATTAGC
>NC_140987.1:64019425-64204425 GCF_052327205.1 Somniosus microcephalus | reverse complement strand
ATTGGAACAAAATAACCAAAAACCAAAGCAGACTAGAATGTTACCGGGCCCTAAAAAGAGACTATAAACTGGCAGACTATCTCTCGACCATCAGAGACACAAAACAGAGACAGACCCTCACCGGGTACAGACTAAGCGACCACCAACTGGCAATTGAAAAAGGAAGATACAAGAAATCCTGGCAGCCTAGAGAGAATAGAATATGTGATCAATGTCTGGCCGGCGAGGTTGAGACAGAGATGCATTTCCTCCTAAAATGCGAAAAATTCAACACATCAAGAAACATATTATTTGACAAGCTCAGCCAAACAACCCCAGATTTCAAGGAATTGGATGACCTGTCAAAATTAAGATTAGTCCTGGGAGAAGGAGACAGACCATACCTTGGTGCCAAATATGTAACAACATGTCACAACCTGAGGACTGTTTAAAATTAATACTGAATGTACCCAACGATGTACAACGACTGTTTAAATTAATATTGTTTAAAGTAATATTGTATGTACCCAACGAAGGTCAAAAATGTTTGACACCTACAGAATGTTGGAAAACTGTACTTTTTGTTATGTAAGCTTTGGCAATATGGTTCCCTGTAAACTTTCATGCCAATAAAGCATTTGAATTGAATTGAATTGAAATTGAATTGAATTGAATTGAATTGAATTGAATTGAGAGAGGGACAGAGAGAGAGAGACAGAGAGAGAGAGGGACAGTGAGAGAGAGAGAGAGAGAGAGAGAGAGAGAGAGACAGTGAGAGAGAGGGTCAGAGAGAGAGAGAGACAAAAAACAACATGATGAATTGGCCATTCAAAACGGTGACACATGGGAAAACCATTTTGAAAAATTATACCAGAAAAACACACTAAGCCAAGAGCAATACCAAATATGCGAAAAACTGGCAAAGCTAGAATCTGCCATAAAAGATAACCAAAACCCGATAGAGACCATAATATCTGAAAAAAAGCTAATTGAAAAACTCAAGGACCTGCGACCAGGAAAGGCTTGCGTGGCAGACGGCATCCTAAGCGAGATGATTAAACACACGGACGATAAAATGAGATTGGCTGTACTGAAACTCTTCAACTTGGTTCTGAGTGTCGGTTACTTCCCTGATATCTGGAACAAAGGACTCATAACGCCCATATACAAAAGTGGGGATAAAGGTGACCCAAATAACTATCAAGGCATCTGTGTAAACAGTAACATGGGAAAGGTTTTCTGTAGTATCATAAACAAAAGACATAAACTTCCTTGAGGAGCACAATGTCTTGAATAAAAGCCAAATTGGATTCCTGCCAAACTATAGAACATCAGATCATATCTTCACCCTACAGACCCTAATTGACAAACACGTCCAGCAAAACAAAAGCAAAATCTACGCATGCTTTATAGATTTCCAGAAGGCTTTTGATTCCATCTGACACGACGGTCTATTCCTGAAACTTATCGAAAGCGGGGTAGGGGGAAAAACATATGATGTAATTAAATCAATGTATACAAACAACAAATGTGCAGTTAAAATTGGAGACAAACAAACAAAATACTTCCCACAGGGGCGGGGGGTGACGCAGGGCTCGCCAATCTCACCGACACTCTTTAATATTTACATAAATGAATTGGCAAAACGACTTGAACAATCTACAGCACCCGGCCTCACCCTATATGAATCCAAGGTTAAATTCCTCCTCTATGCAGACGACTTGGTTCTGCTGTCACCAACTAAGGAGGGTCTACAGCAGAACCTGGATCTGCTGGAATCAGTCTGTAAGACCTGGGCCCTGACAATAAACCTCCAAAAAACCAAAGTCCTCGTGTTCCAACAAAGATCCAGACATCAGGGACCCAAAATAAATCTCACACTAGGAACAACTAAAATCGAACAAACCACTAACTACACATACTTGGGCATAAAAATCAGCTCTACGGGAAATTTCAAACTGGCTGTGAATGAACTGAAAGAGAAAGCAAGAAGGGCTTTCTATGCCATTTAAAGATCAATCCAAATAGAAATCCCAATTAGCATTTGGCTCAAAATTTTCAAGTCAGTAATTGAACCAATTGCACTCTATGGCAGTGAAGTGTGGGGACCGCTAACACAACAAGAATTTGCAAAATGGGACAAACACCCAATTGAGATCCTACATGCAGAATTCTGTAAAAGTATCCTCCGGACTCAAAGGAAAACCGTAAACAATGCATGCAGGGCAGAACTAGGCCAATTTCCACAAATAATTACTATCCAAAAAAGAGCCACCAAATTTTGGAAACACCTAAAAATGAGCAACCCCCACTGCTATCATTACGAAGCCTTGAAATGCCAAGAGAGGACCATAAAGAATAACTCCCTCAGTCAACTAGTCCTGGGACTCATTGAAGCAACCACTAACACTACTAACAATAACCAGCCCCAGGACAGTGACATCGTAGCACAGAGAATTCGACCCAACACAATTGTCACTAAACAAAAGGAAAAATACCTGTCATATTGGGCAGAAACAACAAAAACCCAAAGCAAACTCAATTGCTACTTGGCCCTAAACAGACAATACAACATGGCTGAGTACCTGACCATGGTAAAGGATAACAAACTGAGAAAAACCTTGACAAGGTACAGGCTTAGCGAACATAGCCTAGCGATCGAAAAAGGCAGACACAGGCAGACCAGGCTGCCAAGAGAGGACAGGATATGCTCTCACTGCAGTCAGGGAGTAGTGGAGACAGAGATGCACTTCTTCACAGCCTGTGGAAAATATCAGGGCATCAGGGAGAATTTCTACCAAAAATTCTCACAAATATGCCCTGAATTCAGAAATCTGAATGACGACCAAAAACTCCCATACCTACTGGGGGAGGAGAGAAGCTGTGTAGCACTGGCGGCACACTACGTTACAGCTTGCCATGAACAGAGGGACAACCAGTAAACCTAAGAAAAGAGTATATATAAATAATGCGAATGTATATTTATACACTCAGGGATATACCTGTTTATACACTGTATGAATAGAACTGCATTTATGTGTTCAAACATGAATGTATTTTGATGCTTTGGCAACATAAGATGTACCTTATCATGCCAATAAAGCGATTTGAATTGAATTGAGAGAGAGAGGGAAAGAGAGAGAGAGACAGAGAGAGAGAGAGACAGAGAGAGAGAGAGACAGAGAGAGAGAGAGAGAGAGAGAAGAGACAGAGAGAGAGACAGAGAGAGAGAGAGAGAGAGAGACAGTGAGAGAGAGAGACAGAGAGCGAGAGAGACAGAGAGCGAGAGAGACAGAGAGAGAGAGAGACAGAGAGAGAGAGGGACAGAGAGAGAGAGGGACAGAGAGAGAGGGACAGAGAGAGAGAGAGAGAGAGAGAGGGACAGAGAGAGAGAGGGACAGAGAAGAGAGACAGAGAGAGAGAGAGAATATAAACTGGCAGACTACCTCACGACCATCAGAGACACAAAACAGAGACAGACCCTCACCAGGTACAGACTAAGCGACCACCAACTGGAAATTGAAAAAGGCAGATACAAGAAATCCTGGCAGCCTAGAGAGAATAGAATATGCGATCAATGTCTGGCTGGCGAGGTTGAAACAGAAATGCATTTCCTCCTAAAATGCGAAAAATTCAACACATCAAGAAACATATTATTCAACAAGCTAAGCCAAACAACCCCAGATTTCAAGGAATTGGATGATCTGTCAAAATTGAGATTAGTCCTAGGAGAAGGAGACAGACCATACCTTGGGGCCAAATATGTAACAACATGTCACAACCTGAGGACTGTTTAAAAGTAAGACTGTTTAAAATTAATATTGAACGTACCAAATGAAGTAGAAAGACTGTTTAAAATTAATATTGTTTAAAAGTAATATTGTATGTACCCAACAAATGTCAAATCGATTGACACCTACAGAATGTTGGAAAACTGTACCTTTTTGCTATGTAAGCTTTGGCAATATGGTTCTCTGTAAACTTTCATGCCAATAAAGCATTTGAACTGAACTGAACTGAACTGAACTGAACTGAGAGAGAGAGGGACAGAGAGAGAGAGGGACAGAGAGAGAGACAGGGACAGAGAGAGAGAGGGACAGAGAGAGAGAGAGACAGAGAGAGAGACAGAGAGAGAGAGAGACAGAGAGCGAGGGGGACAGAGAGAGAGAGAGAGAGACAGAGAGAGAGAGGGACAGAGAGAGAGGGACAGAGAGAGAGAGAGGGACAGAGAGAGAGAGAGACAGAGAGAGAGAGAGACAGAGAGAGAGAGACTGAGAGAGAGAGAGAGACAGAGAGAGAGAGGGACAGAGAGAGAGAGAGGGACAGAGAGAGAGAGAGGGACAGAGAGAGAGAGGGACAGAGAGAGAGAGGGACAGAGAGAGAGAGGGACAGAGAGAGAGAGAGACAGAGAGAGAGAGAGACAGAGAGAGAGAGGGAGACAGAGAGAGAGGGACAGAGAGAGACAGAGAGAGAGAGAGACAGAGAGAGAGACAGAGAGAGGGACAGAGAGAGAGAGGGACAGAGAGAGAGAGAGAGGGACAGAGAGAGAGACAGGGACAGAGAGAGAGAGGGACAGAGAGCGACCACCAACTGGAAATTGAAAAAGGCAGATACAAGAAATCCTGGCAGCCTAGAGAGAATAGAATATGCGATCAATGTCTGGCTGGCGAGGTTGAAACAGAAATGCATTTCCTCCTAAAATGCGAAAAATTCAACACATCAAGAAACATATTATTCAACAAGCTAAGCCAAACAACCCCAGATTTCAAGGAATTGGATGATCTGTCAAAATTGAGATTAGTCCGAGGAGAAGGAGACAGACCATACCTTGGGGCTAAATATGTAACAACATGTCACAACCTGAGGACTGTTTAAAAGTAAGACTGTTTAAAATTAATATTGAACGTACCAAATGAAGTAGAAAGACTGTTTAAAATTAATATTGTTTAAAAGTAATATTGTATATACCCAACAAATGTCAAATCGATTGACACCTACAGAATGTTGGAAAACTGTACCTTTTTGCTATGTAAGCTTTGGCAATATGGTTCTCTGTAAACTTTCATGCCAATAAAGCATTTGAACTGAACTGAACTGAACTGAGAGAGAGAGACAGAGAGAGAGGGACAGAGAGAGAGGAACAGAGAGAGAGGGAGAGAGAGAGAGACAGAGAGAGAGAGGAACAGAGACAGAGAGAGAGAGGGACAGAGAGAGGGACAGAGAGATCCAACGTCCGGCCAACTTTCCTCTGGCACGTTCATTTCATCTCGTCTCCACTCCAAAAAGCAGCATTGGGAGCCAGCCAGGAATTCACTGCAAACACCCTCCGATACTGTGACAGCATCTCCAACACAAACCCAGGACTGCTCCGAGAGAGAGAGAGACAGAGAGCGTGAGAGAGAGACCGAGCGACCCGGCACCAGGACACCGAGAGCCCGGAGACACCCGGGACACAGCCCGGCTCACCGAGACCGAGACCGAGAGACCGGCCCAGAGACACAGTGAGGCCCGGGGACAGAGAGAGAGAGAGCGAGGTCGCGAGAACCAGAGAGAACGGTGTGTGACTCTGTCAACCGGAGCACGGGGCCTGAAGCCGGAGAAAGGCCCGAGGAACCGGGCCGAGCGAGGCACCGGAGAGAGGGAGAGCGAGCGGCAGCAGGGGTCGACCCAGACCGGGAGGAGCGGCCTGAGCCAGTCAGGGAGGCGAGTGGAGAGGTAGGGGTGCCGGATCGGGTCGGGCCTGGACAGCGAGCAAGCCCGGGGCCTGAAACCCGAGAAACTCCGGGGTCGGAGAGACTCGGCCGGGCCGGGACTGCACAGCCGAGCCGAGGGGCTGGGACCAGGGCAGAGGCCCGGAGAGCGAGCAAGCCCGGGGCCTGAAAACCGAGAAACTCCGGGATCGGAGAAACTCGAACAAACACCGGGCCGGGCGGGGACTGCACAGCCGAGCCGAGGGGCTGGGACCAGGGCAGAAGCCCGGAGAGAGAGCAAGCCCGGGGCCTGAAACCCGAGAAACTCCGGGGTCGGAGAAACTCGGACAAACACCGGGCCGGGACGGGACTGCACAGCCGAGCCGAGGGGCTGGGACCAGAGCAGAAACAGCCTGAGACCGACGCGAGGAGAGAGAGGAAAACTCCGGGTCCGGAGGAAAAAAGCTATACCTAGATCTACCTAAATTTAGTTAACCTAGAAAAAGAACAACAAACCCGAAGAAAAAAAAAAAAGGAATAGAAACCAGAGAGAAACGATAAACAACCCGAACCAGGAACCTGTGAGAGAGAGAGAGAGAAACTTTTAAGAGCAGCTATATCAAAGATGAACCCCTGAAAAACTCAATTTTGGACCTAAAAGTGGGATAAGGTGGAACACGACACAAAAAAGAGAAAAAAAGTTATCTACCTGAGACAAAACAAACGACTACAATGAGCAGGGAAATGAAATATCCTGAGCAATGCACAAAAAATAAAGCAAAGGAAAAACACAAGGACATAACACTAAAAAGTAACCCAGAGGTCCTCTACGTTGACTATACCACACACAAAGGGATTAAGACGAAGAACAACCTCATATTCTACACCGACTCCATTCCCTCATGGAAGGAGACTTTACAAAAATACTACGCATACGTCTCCAGCGAAGGTATTGGCAGTGGAGGCAGACTGAAAATATGTAAAGATGGAAATCTAGATAAAGATGACCCCCTGCTAACCATAAGCTACTACAACAAAAAAGGAAAGATCATGATACAGGGGAATGTAGAAAGTCTGGACTCCTTCGAAAAGGAATTCCCCCAGTTGAAAACTAAGGCAGACACAAATAGGACCAATGGACAGGAGGCAAAAGAGAATCGAACAGAGGATGATGAGAGCCAAGCGGAGGAAGAAGAAGAGAGTCCAGCAGAGACACACACCTCCCTGACCATCTCCACCCCCCCCACACCTCTCAACGCAAACAAACTGCTGAAAGAGAGTCTGTCCAAACTAGAACTCGAATTCAACGAATACAGAGAAACACAGACCAAGAACTGAACGGAGGAACTCAAACAGCTGAAAATGGAAAACGAGTCCACCATCCAAAATCTGAGAAAGACCGTAGAGGAACAAAGAAATAAGATCAAAGAACTCCATACCCAACTAAACAAAATGACGGAGGCCGTAGAAAGGCTCAGCAGGCAACACAAACCTCCTAAGGTCCAAAAAACAACACACACAAGGACACAGAACCCGTCGGATGCCACCCCACACGAGGACACACCGAAAGCCACAAACCCCGCTCCTGCCATACAGCTCACCACAGAAACCCAGCCAACAACCAGCCCTCAGTCGAGTCCTGCCCAGACTACCGCTACCCAGTCCTCACACACAGGGACGCAGAACCCGTCAGATGCCCCCCCACACGAGGACACACCGAAAGCCTCAAACCCCGCTCCTGCCACACAACATATCCCAGAAACCCAGCCAACAACCAGCCATCAGTCGAGTCCTGCCCAGACTACTGCTACCCAGTCTGAAAAACCAGCCCCTCAGGCGGTCCTGCTGACCGACTCCAACGGAAAGTTTCTGGACCCCCAGAGGCTGTTCCCAGGTCATCAAGTCCTGAAAAAATGGTGCAGCAACACAGAACATGCAATGAAGATCCTGAACAAAGAATCCCTTGGAAGCCCCAAATGGCTTGTGATCCACACAGGCACAAACGACCTACGCACCCTACGGGAAGGCACTGCTAGGGCGGTGAGCAGGATGGCGGAAAAGGCCAGCAAGGAATTCCCCGAGGCGCGGATCGTGATCTCCACACTACTGCCCAGAAAGGACACCCCAGCCTATATAATCCACAACACCAACAGGGAGATCGACACGAGATGTTCTGTCTTCCCCAACGTCTACCTGGCCCATCATCCAAACATCAACACAAGGGACCTCTATGACGAAATACATCTACTCAAACAGCGGATGTGGGTCTTTGCAAAAAACCTCATAAACACTGCCAAAAGACGCAGCCCTCCCACCCCCTCTACCATTGGGAGCCGTAACCCAAACAGGACCACCAATGACCCCCACCCCCCTTTACAAAACCAACAACAGAACCGTGCTTTTATACCTGACCCAAGACCCCCCTCTAGACCACAGACTGTAGACCAAGAACTGAGAAAGATCATGACGATGCTGAACAGCCTGATAGAAAGCCGGAGAAATTATTAATATTGTTATTTATCATTATCATTATTGTTATCTTATCAGTATTATTACTACTATTAGATAGATATATGTGCATGCCTCATGAAATTTATACTAAATCATCATTTAGCATTATAGAAAATAGTGTTTCCACACTCATCCCACAAAATAGGTCCATTTTATTTCGTTTTATTGAACTATATAAATGCGTTCTTTCCACATAAGCTGCTGGAATATCCAGGGCCTCCGCTCCTCAACTTTTGGGATGAAGAGTACAGACCCTGAATTCCTAAAAGCTATAAAAGACATTGATATAATTGTGTTAACAGAAACATGGTGCCAAAAGGACATGCCGACCCACTGTCCCCCAATGTACCATGAAATTATTGTGCCTTCAGTAAAGAACATTAAGACACGCAAGGGCAGAACCTCCGGGGGAATTCCTGGTGTGGTATAAAGGAGAACTGAACAAACACATCTCACCGATAAAACAGGGAAAATCACACGTATGGCTAAAATTAGATAAAAATATAGGAATAGCAAAAAACGATGTTTACTTATGTGCGATCTACATACCTCCAATAGAATCGCCATATTTTGAAGAGGAGATATTTGACACTCTCCACATGGAAATCAGCCATTTCCAGGCCCAAGGAAAGGTGCTACTATGTGGGGACCTAAATGCAAGGACAGGATGTGAACCTGACTTCATAGACCCACAGGGCAACAACCATGTGTTTGGCCAGACCCCTCTATATGTCACACCAGTCTTCGCAAACCGAAACAACCTCGATTGTGAAATAAATAAAAGCGGTAGGGAGGTAGTGCAACTCTGCCGAGCCTTAGGCCTGTACATAGTTAACGGTAGGTTCAGAGGGGACTCCTTAGGGAGACTCACATATTCCTCAACTCTTGGGTCTAGTGTGGTGGATTATACAATCACTGACCTGGACCCCTGCGATATCAACGCATTCACTGTCAGGCAGCAATCCCCCCTCTCAGACCATAACCAAATAAATGTGTACCTTAAACTTTCTGCCCAAACTACAGACACAAAAAAGGAACCCAGTAAGCTACATAAAATAAACCAGACATACAGATGGGCCCCAGACAGTGGAGAAAAATTAATCACAGCACTAAATTCACCTGATCTCACAAGTAAAATTTCAAAATTTAAAGAAAATCTATATGAGATCACCAGAGATGGGGGTAAACATGGCCATAGAGGATATAAATATGATCTTTCATGAGGCAGCTGTAAAAGCCGACCTCGTGAAACAGAAGAGGAAGAGTCACAAAAGACAAAATAAAAATAAGAAATGGTTTGACCACGAATGCAAAAATGCCAGAAAAGACCTGAGAAAAATATCAAACCAAAAGCATCGCCAACCAAACAATCCGGACCTACGTACTAGATACAATGAAACCCTCAAAAGATATAAACACACCATTAGGAACAAAACACAAAACTATACCCACAAAATACTAGAAGAAATTGAAAACTCCACCAACCCAAAACAATTCTGGGAAATGTGGAATAACCTGAGTACAACACAATTGCAAGCATTACCAATCCAAGATGGCGACATCTGGAGAACACATTTTGAAAACCTCTACAAAGACATCCCAATAAACGAAACAAACCCAAGTCAACATCAGGTCACAGAAAAACTCCACACATTAGAAGCAACAATCAAAGACAACCAAAACCCTCTAGACTCCCCAATCACATGGAAAGAAATGGCCACAAAAACAAAATCTCTCCACCTAAAGAAAGCCTGTGGCCCAGACAACATCAAAAATGAAATGCTCAAGTTCAGCAATATGGAGATGCAGGGTGCGGTACTCAAATTATTCAACATCATATTACGTTCAGGCTGTTTTCCCGATATCTGGTGCCAAGGACTAATCTCCCCCATATATAAAAGCGGAAACAAATCAGACCCAAATAACTACCGCGGCATCTGTGTCAACAGTTGTCTAGGGAAGTTATTCTGCAGTATTCTAAATAGTAGATTACTTGATTTTCTTAACAAACATAATATCCTCAGAAAAAACCAAATAGGCTTTCTTCCAAAACACCGCACCGCCGACCATATCTATACCCTTCACACCCTCATTGAAAAACATATACACCAAACAAAAAATGGGAAAATATTCGCCTGTTTCATCGACTTCAAGAAAGCCTTTGACTCTATATGGCACGAAGGGCTCTATTATAAACTTCTTCAATGTGGAATAGGGGGCAAAGTCTATGACCTTATTAAATCAATGTATCTGAAAAACAAATGCGGGGTCAAAATTGGAGACAAACGCACCGATTTCTTCACCCAGAGAAGAGGCGTCCGGCAGGGCTGCAATTTGAGCCCGACCCTGTTCAACATATACATAAATGAATTAGCAGACATGCTGGAGCAAAGCGAGTCACCAGGTCTCCGTCTCCTGGATGGAGAAGTGAAATCCCTGTTCTATGCGGACGACCTGGTTCTGCTGTCTCCCACAGAACAGGGATTACAGCAACAACTAGACCTACTCGACAAATACTGCCAAAATTGGGCTCTAACAGTAAATCTAAAGAAAACCAACATCATGATTTTTCAAAAAAGGCCCAGATGTCAGGAAAACAAATACCAGTTTACCCTCAGTGATATCACTATAGGACACACTATGAGCTACACCTACCTTGGTCTAACTATTACAGCATCAGGGGAGCTTCAGCATAGCAGTGAATGCACTAAAAGAAAAAGCCCCGAAGAGCCCTATATGCAATAAAAAGAAAATTCTACAACATCCAAATCCCAATCAAAATCTGGCTCAAAATATTTGACAGCATAATCCTGCCCATTGCACTGTACGGTAGTGAAGTATGGGGCCCGCTAAATCACCAAAGCTACACTAAATGGGAAAAACATACAATAGAAGCCCTACATGCAGAATTCTGCCGAAGCATCCTTCGCACCCAAAGAAAAACGCCAACAAATGCATGCAGAGCCGAACTAGGCAGATACCCACTGATAATAAACATCCAAAAACGAGCACTAAACTTCCTAAACCTCAAATCTAGCTCCCCAGACACCCTTCATTTCAAAGCCTTTCAGACCCAAGAGCTAAACCCAGAAAAGAGTCCCCTGAGTCAGCTGCTACGGAAACTAAGTACTCAGCCGGACCCTGACCAGCCCCAGACCAACACAGCCGTCCAAACACCAATCCGAGTGAACCAAATCATTAAAAAATGCAAAGAAACCTACCTGGAACATTGGAACAAAATAACCGAAAGCCAAAGCAGATTAGAATGTTACCGGGCCCTAAAAAGAGAATATAAACTGGCAGACTACCTCACGACCATCAGAGACACAAAACAGAGACAGACCCTCACCAGGTACAGACTAAGCGACCACCAACTGGAAATTGAAAAAGGCAGATACAAGAAATCCTGGCAGCCTAGAGAGAATAGAATATGCGATCAATGTCTGGCTGGCGAGGTTGAAACAGAAATGCATTTCCTCCTAAAATGCGAAAAATTCAACACATCAAGAAACATATTATTCAACAAGCTAAGCCAAACAACCCCAGATTTCAAGAAATTGGATGATCTGTCAAAATTGAGATTAGTCCTAGGAGAAGGAGACAGACCATACCTTGGGGCCAAATATGTAACAACATGTCACAACCTGAGGACTGTTTAAAATTAAGACTGTTTAAAATTAATATTGAACGTACCAAATGAAGTACAAAGACTGTTTAAAATTAATATTGTTTAAAAGTAATATTGTATGTACCCAACAAATGTCAAATCGATTGACACCTACAGAATGTTGGAAAACTGTACCTTTTTGCTATGTAAGCTTTGGCAATATGGTTCTCTGTAAACTTTCATGCCAATAAAGCATTTTAATTGGAATTGGAAATAATTGGACAGAGGGGGGAGGGACCGAGAGAGAGAGGAACAGAGAGAGAGAGGGACAGAGAGAGAGAGGGACAGAGAGAGAGAGGGACAGAGAGAGAGGGGGACAGAGAGAGAGAGGGACAGAGAGAGAGAGGGACAGAGAGAGGAGGGGGGGAGAGCGAGAGAGAGGAGGGGGGGAGAGAGAGAGAGAGGAGGGGGGGAGAGAGAGAGGAGGGGGGAGAGAGAGGAGGGGGGAGAGAGAGAGGAGGGGGGAGAGAGAGAGGAGGGAGGGAGAGAGAGAGGAGGGGGGAGAGACAGAGGAGGGGGGAGAGAGAGAGGAGGGGGGAGAGAGAGAGGAGGGGGGAGAGAGAGAGGAGGGGGGGAGAGAGAGAGGAGGGGGGGAGAGAGAGAGGAGGGGGGAGAGAGAGAGGAGGGGGGAGAGAGAGAGAGGAGGGGGGGAGAGAGAGAGGAGGGGGGGAGAGAGAGAGGAGGGGGGAAAGAGAGAGGAGGGGGGAGAGAGAGGAGGGGGGAGAGAGAGAGGAGGGGGGAGAGAGAGAGGAGGGGGAGAGAGAGAGGAGGGGGGAGAGAGAGAGGAGGGGGGGAGAGAGAGAGGAGGGGGGAGAGAGAGAGGAGGGGGGGAGAGAGAGAGGAGGGGGGAGAGAGAGAGGAGGGGAGAGAGAGAGAGGAGGGGAGAGAGAGAGGAGGGGGGAGAGAGAGAGGAGGGGGGGAGAGAGAGAGGAGGGGGGGAGAGAGAGGAGGGGGGAGAGAGAGAGAGGAGGGGGGAGAGAGAGAGGAGGGGGGGAGAGAGAGAGGAGGGGGGGAAAGAGAGAGGGGGGGAGAGCGAGAGGAGGGGGGGAGAGAGAGAGGAGGGGGGAGAGAGAGAGGAGGGGGGAGAGAGAGAGGAGGGGGGGAGAGAGAGAGGAGGGGGGGAGAGAGAGAGGAGGGGGGAGAGAGAGAGGGGGGGAGAGAGAGAGGGGGGGAGAGAGAGAGGGGGGGAGAGAGAGAGGAGGGGGGGAGAGAGAGAGGAGGGGGGAGAGAGAGAGGAGGGGGGAGAGAGGAGGGGGGGAGAGAGAGAGGAGGGGGGGAGAGAGAGAGGAGGGGGGAGAGAGAGAGGGGGGAGAGAGAGAGGAGGGGGGAGAGAGAGAGGAGGGGGGAGAGAGAGAGGAGGGGGGAGAGAGAGAGGAGGGGGGGAGAGAGAGAGGAGGGGGAGAGAGAGAGGAGGGGGGAGAGAGAGAGGAGGGGGGAGAGAGAGAGGAGGGGGGGAGAGAGAGAGGAGGGGGGAGAGAGAGAGGAGGGGGAGAGAGAGAGGAGGGGGGAGAGAGAGAGGAGGGGGGAGAGAGAGAGGAGGGGGGGAGAGAGAGGAGGGGGGGAGAGAGAGAGGAGGGGGGAGAGAGAGAGGAGGGGGGAGAGAGAGAGGAGGGGGGGAGAGAGAGAGGAGGGGGGAGAGAGAGAGAGGAGGGGGGGAGAGAGAGAGAGGAGGGGGGGAGAGAGAGAGAGGAGGGGGGAGAGAGAAAGGAGGGGGGAGAGAGAGGGAGGAGGGGGGGAGAGAGAGAGGAGGGGGGAGAGAGAGAGGAGGGGGGAGAGAGAGAGGAGGGGGGAGAGAGAGAGGAGGGGGGAGAGAGAGAGGGGGGAGAGAGAGAGGAGGGGGGAGAGAGAGAGGAGGGGGGAGAGAGAGAGGAGGGGGGAGAGAGAGAGGATGGGGAGAGAGAGAGGAGGGGGAGGAGAGAAGCTGTATAACACTGGCGGCACACTATGTTACAGCTTGCCATGAACAGAGGGACAACCAGTAAACTAAGAAAAGAGTATATATAAATAATGCGAATGTATATTTATACACTCAGGGGTATACCTGTTTATACACTGTATGAATAGAACTGCGTTTATGTGTTCAACCATAAATGTATTTTGATGCTTTGGCAACATAAGATGTACCTTATCATGCCAATAAAGCGATTTGAATTTGAATTTGAGAGAGAGGGACAGAGAGAGAGAGAGAGAGAGAGACAGAGCGAGACAGAGCGAGAGAGCGAGGCAGAGCGAGAGACCGAGACAGAGCGAGAGAGAGGGACAGAGAGAGAGAGGGACAGAGAGAGAGAGGGACAGGGAGAGAGAGGAACAGAGAGAGAGAGGGACAGAGAGAGAGAGAGAGACAGAGCGAGAGAGAGAGAGACAGAGCGAGAGAGAGAGAGACAGAGCGAGAGAGAGGGAAGCGAGAGAGAGGGATAGAGAGAGACAGAGAGAGGGATAGAGAGAGAGAGGGACAGAGAGAGAGAGGGGCAGAGAGAGGGACAGAGAGAGGGAGAGAGACAGAGAGGGAGAGGGACAGAGAGAGAGAGAGCTACTACAACAAAAATAGAAAGATCATGATACAGGGGAATGTGGAAAATCTGGACTCCTGCGAAAAGGAATTCCCCCAGTTGAAAACTAAGGCAGACACAAAGAGGACCAATGGACAGGAAGCAAAAGAGAGTCGAACAGAGGATGATGAGAGCCAAGTGGAGGAAGAAGAAGAGAGACCAGCAGAGGAAAACACCTCCCTGTCCATCTCCACCCCCCCCACACCTCTCAACGAAAACAAAATGATGAAAGAGAATCTGGCCAAACTAGAACTTGATTTCAACGAATACAGAGAAACACTGGCCAAGAATCTGAAGGAGGAATTCAAACAGCTAAAAACGGAACACGAGTCCACCATCCACAAGATGAGAAAGACCATAGAGGAGCAAAGAAATGAGATCAAAGAACTCCGTACTCAACAAAACAAAACGAAGGAGACCGTAGAAAGGCTCAGCAGGCAACACAAACCTCTTAAGGTCCAAAAACCTGAGGACACAAAAACAACACACACAAGGACACAGAACCCGCCGGATGCCACCCCACACGAAGACACACCGAAAGCCACAAACCCCGCCCCAACCAGCCCTCAGTCGAATCATGCCCAGACTACTGCTACCCAGTCCTCACACACAGGAACACAAAAACCGACAGATACCCCCCCAAACGAGGACACACCGAAAGCCCCAAACCCCGCTCCTGCCACACAACATATCCCAGAAACCCAGCCAACAACCAGCCATCAGTCGAGTCCTGCCCAGACTACTGCTACCCAGTCCGAAAAACCAGCCCCTCAGGCGATCCTGCTGACCGACTCCAACGGAAAGTTTCTGGACCCCCAGAGGCTGTTCCCAGACCATCAAGTCCTGAAAAAATGGTGCAGCAACACAGACCAAGCAATGAAGATCCTGAACAAAGAATCCCTTGGAAGCCCCAAATGGATTGTGATCCACACAGGCACGAACGACCTACGCACCCTACAGGAAGGCACTGCTAGGGCGGTGAGCAGGATGGCGGAAAAGGCCAGCAGGGAATTCCCCGAGGCGCGGATCGTGATCTCCACACTACTGCCCAGAAAGGACACCCCAGCCTATATAATCCACAACACCAACAGGGAGATCGACACGAGATGTTCTGTCCTCCCCAACGTCTCCCTGGCCCATCATCCAAACATCAACACAAGGGACCTCTATGACGAAATACATCTACTCAAACAGTGGATGTGGGTCTTCGCAAGAAACCTCATAAACACTGCCAAAAGACGCAGCCCTCCCACCCCCTCTACCATTGGGAGCCCAAACAGGAACACCAATGTCCCCCACCCCCCATTACAAAACCAACAACAGAACCGTGCTTTTATACCTGACCCAAGATCCCCCCCTAGACCACAGACTGTAGACCAAGAACTGAGAAAGATCATGACGATGCTGAACAGCCTGATAGAAAGCTGGAGAAATTATTAATATTGTTATTTATCATTATCATTATTGTTATCTTATCAGTATTATTACTATTATTAGATAGATATATGTGCATGCCTCATGAAATTTATACTAAATCATCATTTAGCATTATAGAAAATAGTGTTTCCACACTCATCCCACAAAATAGGTCCATTTTATTTCGTTTTATTGAACTATATAAATGCGTTCTTTCCACATAAGCTGCTGGAATATCCAGGGCCTCCGCTCCTCAACTTTTGGGATGAAGAGTACAGACCCTGAATTCCTAAAAGCTATAAAAGACATTGATATAATTGTGTTAACAGAAACATGGTGCCAAAAGGACGTGCCGACCCACTGTCCTCCAATGTACCATGAAATCATTGTGCCCTCAGTAAAGAACACTAAAACACGCAAGGGCAGAACCTCCGGGGGAATATTGGTGTGGTATAAGGGAGAACTGGACAAACACATCTCACCGGTAAAACAGGGAAAATCACACGTATGGCTAAAACTAGATAAAAATATAGGAATAGCAAAAAAAGATGTTTACTTATGTGCGATCTACATACCTCCAATAGAATCGCCATATTTCGAAGAGGAGTTATTTGATACTCTCCACATGGAAATCAGCCATTTCCAGGCCCAAGGAAAGGTGATAATATGTGGGGACCTAAATGCAAGGACCGGTTGTGAACCTGACTTCATAGACCCACAGGGAAACAACCATGAGTTTGGCCAGACCCCTTTAGATGTCACACCAGCCATCGCAAATCGGAACAACCTTGATCGTGAAATAAATAAAAGCGGTAGGGAGGTAGTGCAACTCTGCCGAGCCTTAGGCCTGTACATAGTTAACGGTAGGTTCAGAGGGGACTCCCTAGGGAGACTCACATACTCCTCAACTCTTGGGTCTAGTGTGGTGGACTATACAATCACTGACCTGGACCCCTGCGATATCAACTCATTCACTGTCAGGCAGCAATCCCCCCTCTCAGACCATAACCAAATAAATATGTACCTTAAACTTTCTGCCCAAACTACAGACACAAAAAAAGAACCCAGTAAGCTCCATAAAATAAACCAGACATACAGATGGGCCCCAGACAGTGGAGAAAAATTAATCACAGCACTAAAGTCACCTGATCTCACAAGTAAAATATCAAAATTTAAAGAAAACCCATACGAGATCACCAGAGATGGTGTAAACATGGCCATAGAGGATATAAATATGATCTTCCATGAGGCAGCTGTAAAAGCCGACCTTGTGAAACAGAAGAGGAAGCGTCACAAAAGACAAAATAAAAATAAGAAATGGTTTGACCACGAATGCAAAAATGCCAGAAAAGACCTGAGAAAAATATCAAACCAAAAGCATCGCCAACCAAACAATCCGGACCTACGTACTAGATACAATGAAACCCTCAAAAGATATAAACACACCATTAGGAACAAAACACAAAACTATACCCACAAAATACTCGAAGAAATTGAAAACTCCACCAATCCAAAACAATTCTGGGAAATGTGGAATAACCTGAGTACAACACAATTGCAAGCATTACCAATCCAAGATGGCGACATCTGGAGAACACATTTTGAAAACCTCTACAAAGACATCCCAATAAACGAAACAAACCCAAGTCAACATCAGGTCACAGAAAAACTCCACACATTAGAAGCAACAATTAAAGACAACCAAAACCCTCTAGACTCCCCAATCACATGGAAAGAACTGGCCACAAAAACAAAATCTCTCCACCTAAAGAAAGCCTGTGGCCCAGACAACATCAAAAATGAAATGCTCAAGTTCAGCAATATGGAGATGCAGGGTGCGGTACTCAAATTATTCAACATCATATTACGTTCAGGCTGTTTTCCCGATATCTGGTGCCAAGGACTAATCTCCCCCATATATAAAAGTGGAAACAAATCAGACCCAAATAACTACCGCGGCATCTGTGTCAACAGTTGTCTAGGGAAGTTATTCTGCAGTATTCTAAATAGTAGATTACTTGATTTTCTTAACAAACATAATATCCTCAGAAAAAAACAAATAGGCTTTCTTCCAAAACACCGCACCGCCGACCATATCTATACCCTTCACACCCTCATTGAAAAACATATACACCAAACAAAAAATGGGAAAATATTCACCTGTTTCATCGACTTCAAGAAAGCCTTTGACTCTATATGGCACGAAGGGCTCTATTATAAACTTCTTCAGTGTGGAATAGGGGGCAAAGTCTATGACCTTATTAAATCAATGTATCTGAAAAACAAATGCGGGGTCAAAATTGGAGACAAACGCACCGATTTCTTCACCCAGAGAAGAGGCGTCCGGCAGGGCTGCAATTTGAGCCCGACCCTGTTCAACATATACATAAATGAATTAGCAGACATGCTGGAGCAAAGCGAGTCACCAGGTCTCCGTCTCCTGGATGGAGAAGTGAAATCCCTGTTCTATGCGGACGACCTGGTTCTGCTGTCTCCCACAGAACAGGGATTACAGCAACAACTACACCTACTCGACAAATACTGCCAAAATTGGGCTCTAACAGTAAATCTAAAGAAAACCAACATCATGATTTTTCAAAAAAGGCCCAGATGTCAGGAAAACAAATACCAGTTTACCCTCAGTGATACCACTATAGGACACACTATGAGCTACACCTACCTTGGTCTAACTATTACAGCATCAGGGAGCTTCAGCATAGCAGTGAATGCACTAAAAGAAAAAGCCCGAAGAGCCCTATATGCAATAAAAAGAAAATTCTACAACATCCAAATCCCAATCAAAATCTGGCTCAAAATATTTGACAGCATAATCCTGCCCATTGCACTGTACGGTAGTGAAGTATGGGGCCCGCTAAATCACCAAAGCTACACTAAATGGGAAAAACACACAATAGAAGCCCTACATGCAGAATTCTGCCGAAGCATCCTTCGCACCCAAAGAAAAACGCCAACAAATGCATGCAGAGCCGAACTAGGCAGATACCCACTGATAATAAACATCCAAAAACGAGCACTAAACTTCCTAAATCACCTCAAATCTAGCTCCCCAGACACCCTTCATTTCAAAGCCTTTCAGACCCAAGAGCTAAACCCAGAAAAGAGTCCCCTGAGTCAGCTGCTACTGAAACTAAGTACTCAGCCGGACCCTGACCAGCCCCAGACCAACACAGCCGTCCAAACACCAATCCGAGTGAACCAAATCATTAAAAAATGCAAAGAAACCTACCTGGAACATTGGAACAAAATAACCGAAAGCCAAAGCAGATTAGAATGTTACCGGGCCCTAAAAAGAGAATATAAACTGGCAGACTACCTCACGACCATTAGAGACACAAAACAGAGACAGACCCTCACCAGGTACAGACTAAGCGACCACCAACTGGAAATTGAAAAAGGCAGATACAAGAAATCCTGGCAGCCTAGAGAGAATAGAATATGCGATCAATGTCTGGCCGGCGAGGTTGAAACAGAGATGCATTTCCTCCTAAAATGTGAAAAATTCAACACATCAAGAAACATATTATTCAACAAGCTAAGCCAAACAACCCCAGATTTCAAGGAATTGGATGACCTGTCAAAATTGAGATTAGTCCTAGGAGAAGGAGACAGACCATACCTTGGGGCCAAATATGTAACAACATGTCACAACCTGAGGACTGTTTAAAATTAAGACTGTTTAAAATTAATATTGAACGTACCAAATGAAGTACAAAGACTGTTTAAAATTAATATTGTTTAAAAGTAATATTGTATGTACCCAACAAATGTCAAATCGATTGACACCTACAGAATGTTGGAAAACTGTACCTTTTTGCTATGTAAGCTTTGGCAATATGGTTCTCTGTAAACTTTCATGCCAATAAAGCATTTGAATTGGAAATTGGAATTGGAGAGAGGGAGAGAGAGAGAGAGAGAGAGGGAGAGAGAGGGACAGAGAGAGAGAGGGACAGAGAGAGAGAGGGACAGAGAGAGAGATGGACAGAGAGAGAGAGGGACAGAGAGAGAGAGGGACAGAGAGAGAGAGAGCGAGAGATAGCAAGAGAGAGCGAGAGACAGAGAGAGCGAGAGAGAGACAGAGAGAGCGAGAGAGAGACAGAGAGAGCAAGCGAGAGACAGAGAGCGAGAGAGAGACAGAGAGCGAGAGAGACAGAGAGAGCGAGACAGAGACAGAGAGAGCGAGAGAGACAGGAGGGAGTGAGACAGAAAGAGCGAGAGAGAGCCAGGGAGACATAGAGCGAGAGAGAGAGAGCGAGAGACAGAGATAAAGAGATAGAGATAAAGAGATAGAGACAGCGAGAGAGAGAGTTGCACAGAGGGAGAGACAGACAGAGAGACACACACACTGAGCAATATTCTAGTCATTTGCAATGGAATATCACAGATCAATATTCTCATCATTTGCAATGTAATGGAATATTGCAATGTAATATCACTGATCAATATGCAAGTCATTTGCAATGTAATGGCATATTGCAATGTAATATCACTGATCAATATTCTAGTCATTTGCAATGTAATGGAATATTGCAATGTAATATCACTGATCAATATTCTAGTCATTTGCAATGTAATATCACTGATCAATATTTTAGTCAATTGCAATGTAATGGAATATTGCAATGTAATATCACTGATCAATATTCTAGTCATTTGAAATGTAATGGAATATTGCAATGTAATATCACTGATCAATATTTTAGTCATTTGCAATGTAATGGAATATTGCAATGTAATATCACTGATCAATATTTTAGTCATTTGCAATGTAATGGAATATTGCAATGTAATATCACTGATCAATATTCAAGTCATTTGCAATGGAATATCACTGATCAATATTCTAGTCATTTGCAATGTAAAGGTCTTGACAAAGAGTTTTGACCTGAAACGTTGACTCTAATTTCTCTCCTGTCGTTGCCTGGCCTGCTGAGTTTTCCCAGCATTTCCTGTTGTTATTTCCCTTGCCAGAGTGTTGCCCTGGGCTATCCATGGATTAGCATGTCAATGGGCAGACCCCCCAGGGAGCAAAGCCAACATGTCAATGGCTCAAGGGGTGGACTCTGCAATCTGCTGACCTGGGGGTGGGAGGGTCCCAGTCCGGGGGTGGGAGTAATTGAACCAATTGCACTCTATGGCAGTGAGGTATGGGGACCGCTAACTCAACAAGAATTTGCAAAATGGGACAAACACCCAATTGAGATCCTACATGCAGAATTCTGTAAAAGTATCCTCCGGACTCAAAGGAAAACAGTAAACAATGCATGCAGGGCGGAACTAGGCCAATATCCATTAATAATCACTATCCAAAAAAGAGCCACCAAATTTTGGAATCACCTACAAATGAGCAATCCCCAATGCTATCACTACGACGCCCTGAAATGCCAAGAGCTGACCATAAAGAAGAATACCCTCAGTCAACTAGTCCTGGGACTCAGTGAAGTAACTACTAACAATACTAACAATAACCAGCCCCAGGACAGTGACAGGGTAACACAAAGAATTCGACCCAACACAATCGTCGCTAAGCAAAAGGAAAAATATCTGACATATTGGGCAGAAACAACAAAAACCCAAAGCAAACTCAATTGCTACTTGGCCCTAAACAGACAATACAACATAGCTGATTACCTGACCATGGTAAAGGATAACAAACTGAGAAGAACCTTGACAAGGTACAGACTTAGCGAACATAGCCTCGCGATCGAAAAAGGCAGACACAGGCAGACCAGGCTGCCAAGAGAGGACAGGATATGCTCTCACTGCAGTCAGGGAGTGGTGGAGACAGAGATGCACTTCCTCACAGCTTGTGGAAAATATCAGGGCATCAGGGAGAATTTCTACCAAAGATTCTCACAAATATGCCCTGATTTCAGAAATCTGAATGACAACCAAAAACTCCCATTCCTACTGGGAGAGGAGAGAAGCTGTATAACACTGGCGGCACACTATGTTACAGCTTGCCATGAACAGAGGGACAACCAGTAAACTAAGAAAAGAATATATATAAACAATGCGAATGTATATTTATACACTCAGGGATATACCTGTTTATACACTGTATGAATAGAACTGCGTTTATGTGCTAAACCATAAATGTATTTTGATGCTTTGGCAACATAAGATGTAACTTATCATGCCAATAAAGCGATTTGAATTGTGAATTGTGAATTGGGAGGGTCCCAGTCCTAATCCCTCCTTCCTCCAGAAGGGCCATTTCTCTCAATCTGCTGTGTGTGTGTTTGCTGTGTGCAAATTCTCTCTGTCTCCATCTTTAACTCTTTAGATCCTCTGGTTTCTAATGTAATGTAATTGTTTGTAATGGGATGTTGTTGGGAGATTGTCTGTGTAACTGAGAGAGGGAGCCCTGGGCTCTTGCTGTGCTTTTTTTTAATCATTGCTTTGTTTATTAATCAATCTCATTTCTCTCTGTCTTTTCTCCCAAGGACATTTATTATACTTGCAAAGCTGTACCAAGATGCAGAGAGAGCGAGAGCGCTTTGGGACGCGGAATACCTGGGACAAGAGCTTCCTCCGCAGTGGACAATCTGAGGCCTTCGCCAGAGGCTGCACCCAATGGGCCCACGTGAGTTTGTGTCTGTTTAATACCCCGGCCTTTCATTTCCTCTCAGGGAGCCTGGGATTCTGGGGCCTCGGGTTAGAGTTTGCACATTCTCCCCGTGTTTGCGTGGGTTTCCTCCGGCTGCTCCGGTTTCCTCCCACAGTCCAAAGATGTGAGGGTTAGGTTGATTGGCTATGATAAATTGACCCTTAGCGTTAGGGGGATTAAATACGTGGGGTTAAAGGGATCGGGTGGGATATGTGTCGGTGCAGGCTCGATGGGCCGGAATGGCCTCTATCTGCACTGTGGGGTTTCTGTGATTCTGTGAAAGCAGCCCTGGCCTTGCAATGTGGCACAAACACGTTAACCCCTGGTGCGGGACAAAGAGGCCCCCCAAGAGGAAATCAAAGTCCTCAGCGTGAACCCGTGTTATAATTCCACAATAATGCTAGTGTTTTGGGCAGTGCGATTAATGTGAGGGGTCAAGGAGATGTGCGGTAGCCATTTTAATTCATGTTACTGTGGTTCTGATTGTCGATTTATTACAGTGTCTATTTCACTCCAGCTTCCTCTGTCTCTCTCTCGCCAGCTTTCTCTCTCTCTCCAGCTTTCTCTGTCTGTCTCTCTCCAGCTTTCTCTGTCTGTCTCCAGCTTTCTCTCTCTCTCTCCAGCTTTCTCTGTCTCTCCAGCTTTCTCTGTCTCTCTCCAGCTCTCTATTTCTCCAGCTTTCTCTCTCTCCAGCTTTCTCTCTCTCTCTCCAGCTTTCTCTGTCTCTCTCCAGCTTTCTCTGTCTCTCTCTCTAGCTTTCTCTGTCTCTCTCCAGCTTTCTCTCTCTCTCTCTCCAGCTTTCTGTCTCTCAGTTCAGTTCAGTTCAGTTCAAATGCTTTATTGGCATGAAAGTTTACAGAGAACCATATTGCCAAAGCTTACATAGCAAAAAGGTACAGTTTTCCAACATTCTGTAGGTGTCAATCGATTTGACATTTGTTGGGTATATACAATATTACTTTTAAACAATATTAATTTTAAACAGTCTTTCTACTTCATTTGGTACGTTCAATATTAATTTTAAACAGTCTTACTTTTAAACAGTCCTCAGGTTGTGACATGTTGTTACATATTTAGCCCCAAGGTATGGTCTGTCTCCTTCTCCTAGGACTAATCTCAATTTTGACAGATCATCCAATTCCTTGAAATCTGGGGTTGTTTGGCTTAGCTTGTTGAATAATATGTTTCTTGATGTGTTGAATTTTTCGCATTTTAGGAGGAAATGCATTTCTGTTTCAACCTCGCCAGCCAGACATTGATCGCATATTCTATTCTCTCTAGGCTGCCAGGATTTCTTGTATCTGCCTTTTTCAATTTCCAGTTGGTGGTCGCTTAGTCTGTACCTGGTGAGGGTCTGTCTCTGTTTTGTGTCTCTGATGGTCGTGAGGTAGTCTGCCAGTTTATATTCTCTTTTTAGGGCCCGGTAACATTCTAATCTGCTTTGGCTTTCGGTTATTTTGTTCCAATGTTCCAGGTAGGTTTCTTTGCATTTTTTAATGATTTGGTTCACTCGGATTGGTGTTTGGACGGCTGTGTTGGTCTGGGGCTGGTCAGGGTCCGGCTGAGTACTTAGTTTCAGTAGCAGCTGACTCAGGGGACTCTTTTCTGGGTTTAGCTCTTGGGTCTGAAAGGCTTTGAAATGAAGGGTGTCTGGGGAGCTAGATTTGAGGTGATTTAGGAAGTTTAGTGCTCGTTTTTGGATGTTTATTATCAGTGGGTATCTGCCTAGTTCGGCTCTGCATGCATTTGTTGGCGTTTTTCTTTGGGTGCGAAGGATGCTTCGGCAGAATTCTGCATGTAGGGCTTCTATTGTGTGTTTTTCCCATTTAGTGTAGCTTTGGTGATTTAGCGGGCCCCATACTTCACTACCGTACAGTGCAATGGGCAGGATTATGCTGTCAAAAATTTTGAGCCAGATTTTGATTGGGATTTGGATGTTGTAGAATTTTCTTTTTATTGCATATAGGGCTCTTCGGGCTTTTTCTTTTAGTGCATTCACTGCTATGCTGAAGCTCCCTGATGCTGTAATAGTTAGACCAAGGTAGGTGTAGCTCATAGTGTGTCCTATAGTGGTATCACTGAGGGTAAACTGGTATTTGTTTTCCTGACATCTGGGTCTTTTCTGAAAAATCATGATGTTGGTTTTCTTTAGATTTACTGTTAGAGCCCAATTTTGGCAGTATTTTTCGAGTAGGTCTAGTTGTTGCTGTAATCCCTGTTCTGTGGGAGACAGCAGAACCAGGTCGTCCGCATAGAACAGGGACTTCACTTCTCCATCTAGGAGACGGAGACCTGGTGACTCGCTTTGCTCCAGCATGTCTGCTAATTCATTTATGTATATGTTGAACAGGGTCGGGCTCAAATTGCAGCCCTGCCGGACGCCTCTTCTCTGGGTGAAGAAATCGGTGCGTTTGTCTCCAATTTTGACCCCGCATTTGTTTTTCAGATACATTGATTTAATAAGGTCATAGACTTTGCCCCCTATTCCACACTGAAGAAGTTTATAATAGAGCCCTTCGTGCCATATAGAGTCAAAGGCTTTCTTGAAGTCGATGAAACAGGCGAATATTTTCCCATTTTTTGTTTGGTGTTTATGTTTTTCGATGAGGGTGTGAAGGGTATAGATATGGTCGGCGGTGCGGTGTTTTGGAAGAAAGCCTATTTGGTTTTTTCTGAGGATATTATGTTTGTTAAGAAAATCAAGTAATCTACTATTTAGAATACTGCAGAATAACTTCCCTAGACAACTGTTGACACAGATGCCGCGGTAGTTATTTGGGTCTGATTTGTTTCCACTTTTATATATGGGGGAGATTAGTCCTTGGCACCAGATATCGGGAAAACAGCCTGAGCGTAATATGATGTTGAATAGTTTGAGTATCGCACCCTGCATCTCCATATTACTGAACTTTAGCATTTCATTTTTGATGTTGTCTGGGCCACAGGCTTTCTTTAGGTGGAGAGATTTTGTTTTTGTGGCCAGTTCTTTCCATGTGATTGGGGAGTCTAGAGGGTTTTGGTTGTCTTTAATTGTTGCTTCTAATGTGTGGAGTTTTTCTGTGACCTGATGTTGACTTGGGTTTGTTTTGTTTTTTGGGATGTCTTTGTAGAGGTTTTCAAAATGTGTTCTCCAGATGTCGCCATCTTGGATTGGTAATGCTTGCAATTGTGTTGTACTCAGGTTATTCCACATTTCCCAGAATTGTTTTGGATTGGTGGAGTTTTCAATTTCTTCGAGTATTTTGTGGGTATAGTTTTGTGTTTTGTTCCTAATGGTGTGTTTATATCTTTTGAGGGTTTCATTGTATCTAGTACGTAGGTCCGGATTGTTTGGTTGCCGATGCTTTTGGTTTGATATTTTTCTCAGGTCTTTTCTGGCATTTTTGCATTCGTGGTCAAACCATTTCATATTTTTATTTTGTCTTTTTTGATGCTTCCTCTTCTGTTTCACGAGGTCGGCTTTTACAGCTGCCTCATGGAAGATCATGTTTATATCCTCTATGGCCGTGTTTACACCATCTCTGGTGATCTCATATAGATTTTCTTTAAATTTTGAAATTTTACTTGTGAGATCAGGTGAATTTAGTGCTGTGATGAATTTATCTCCACTGTCTGGGGCCCATCTGTATGTCTGGTTTATTTTATGTAGCTTACTGTGTTCCTTTTTTGTGTCTGTAGTTTGGGCAGAAAGTTTAAGGTACACATTTATTTGGTTATGGTCTGAGAGGGGGGATTGCTGCCTGACAGTGAATGCGTTGATATCGCAGGGGTCCAGGTCAGTGATTGTATAGTCCACCACACTAGACCCAAGAGTTGAGGAGTATGTGAGTCTCCCTAGGGAGTCCCCTCTGAACCTACCATTAACTATGTACAGGCCTAAGGCTCGGCAGAGTTGCACTACCTCCCTACCGCTTTTATTTATTTCACGATCAAGGTTGTTCCGATTTGCGATGGCTGGTGTGACATCTAAAGGGGTCTGGCCAAACACATGGTTGTTTCCCTGTGGGTCTATGAAGTCAGGTTCACAACCGGTCCTTGCATTTAGGTCCCCACATATTATCACCTTTCCTTGGGCCTGGAAATGGCTGATTTCCATGTGGAGAGTATCAAATAACTCCTCTTCGAAATATGGCGAATCTATTGGAGGTATGTAGATCGCACATAAGTAAACATCTTTTTTTGCTATTCCTATATTTTTATCTAGTTTTAGCCATACGTGTGATTTCCCCTGTTTTACCGGTGAGATGTGTTTGTCCAGTTCTCCCTTATACCACACCAATATTCCCCCGGAGGTTCTGCCCTTGCGTGTTTTAGTGTTCTTTACTGAGGGCACAATGATTTCATGGTACATTGGAGGACAGTGGGTCGGCATGTCCTTTTGGCACCATGTTTCTGTTAACACAATTATATCAATGTCTTTTATAGCTTTTAGGAATTCAGGGTCTGTACTCTTCATCCCAAAAGTTGAGGAGCGGAGGCCCTGGATATTCCAGCAGCTTATGTGGAAAGAACGCATTTATATAGTTCAATAAAACGAAATAAAATGGACCTATTTTGTGGGATGAGTGTGGAAACACTATTTTCTATAATGCTAAGTGATGATTTAGTATAAATTTCATGAGGCATGCACATATATCTATCTAATAATAGTAATAATACTGGTAAGATAACAATAATGATAATGATAGATAACAATATTAATAATTTCTCCGGCTTTCTATCAGGCTGTTCAGCATCGTCATGATCTTTCTCAGTTCTTGGTCTACAGTCTGTGGTCTAGAGGGGGGTCTTGGGTCAGGTATAAAAGCACGGTTCTGTTGTCGGTTTTGTAAAGGGGGGTGGGGGACATTGGTGGTCCTGTTTGGGCTCCCAATGGTAGGGGGGGTGGGAGGGCTGCGTCTTTTGGCAGTGTTTATGAGGTTTTTTGCGAAGACCCACATCCGCTGTTTGAGTAGATGTATTTCGTCATAGAGGTCCCTTGTGTTGATGTTTGGATGATGGGCCAGGGAGACGTTGGGGAGGACAGAACATCTCGTGTCGATCTCCCTGTTGGTGTTGTGGATTATATAGGCTGGGGTGTCCTTTCTGGGCAGTAGTGTGGAGATCACGATCCGCGCCTCGGGGAATTCCCTGCTGGCCTTTTCTGCCATCCTGCTCACCGCCCAAGCCGTGCCTTCCTGTAGGGTGCGTAGGTCATTCGTGCCTGTGTGGATCACAATCCATTTGGGGCTTCCAAGGGATTCTTTGTTCAGGATCTTCATTGCTTGGCCTGTGTTGCTGCACCATTTTTTCAGGACTTGATGGTCTGGGAACAGCCTCTGGGGGTCCAGAAACTTTCCGTTGGAGTCGGTCAGCAGGACCGCCTGAGGGGCTGGTTTTTCAGACTGGGTAACAGTAGTCTGGGTAGGACTCGCCTGGTGGCTGGTTGTTGGCTTGGTTTCTGGGATATGTTGTGTGGCAGGAGCGGGGTTTGGGGCTTTCGGTGTGTCCTCGTTTGGGGGGGTATCTGTCGGTTTTTGTGTTCCTGTGTGTGAGGACTGGGTAGCAGTAGTCTGGGCATGACTCGACTGAGGGCTGGTTGGAGCGGGGTTTGTGGCTTTCGGTGTGTCTTCGTGTGGGGTGGCATCCGGTGGGTTCTGTGTCCTTGTGTGTGTTGTTTTTGTGTCCTCAGGTTTTTGGACCTTAAGAGGTTTGTGTTGCCTGCTGAGCCTTTCTACGGTCTCCTTCATTTTGTTTAGTTGAGTACGGAGTTCTTTGATCTCATTTCTTTGCTCCTCTATGGTCTTTCTCAGCTTGTGGATGGTGGACTCGTGTTCCGTTTTTAGCTGTTTGAATTCCTCCTTCAAATTCTTGGCCAGTGTTTCTCTGTATTCGTTGAGATCAAGTTCTAGTTTGGCCAGATTCTCTTTCATCATTTTGTTTTCGTTGAGAGGTGTGGGGGGGGGTGGAGATGGACAGGGAGGTGTTTTCCTCTGCTGGTCTCTCTTCTTCTTCCTCCACTTGGCTCTCCTCATCCTCTGTTCGACTCTCTTTTGCTTCCTGTCCATTGGTCCTCTTTGTGTCTGCCTTAGTTTTCAACTGGGGGAATTCCTTTTCGAAGGTGTCCAGATTTTCCACATTCCCCTGTATCATGATCTTTCTATTTTTGTTGTAGTAGCTTATGTTTAGCAGGGGGTCATCTTTATCTAGGTTTCCATCTTTACATATTTTCAGTCTGCCTCCACTGCCAATACCTTCACTGGAGACGTATGTGTAGTGTTTTTGTAAAATCTCCTTCCAGGAGGTGACGTATTCGGTGTAGAATATGAGGTTGTTCTTCAGCTTAGTCCCTTTGTGTGTGGTATAGTCCACGTAGAGGATTTCTGGGTTATTTTTTAGTGTTGTGTACTTGTATTTTTCCTTTGCTTTATTTTTTGCTTTATTTTTTCTCTCTCTCCAGCTTTCTGTCTCTCTCTCTCCAGCTTTCTGTCTCTCTCTCCAGCTTTCTCTCTCTCTCTCCAGCTTTCTCTCTCTCTCCAGCTTTCTCTCTCTCTCTCCAGCTTTCTCTCTCTCTCCAGCTTTCTCTCTCTCTCCAGCTTTCTCTCTCTCTCTCCAGCTTTCTCTCTCTCTCTCCAGCTTTCTCTCTCTCTCTCCAGCTTTCTCACAATTCACAATTCAAATGCTTTATTGGCATGAAAGTTTACAGAGAACCTTATTGCCAAAGCTTACACAACAAAAAAGTACAGTTTTCCAACATTCTGTAGGTGTCAAACAATTTTGACCCTTGTTGGGTACATACAATATTACTTTTAAACAATATTAATTTAAACAGTCTTTGTACATCATTGGGTACATTCAGTATTAATTTTAAACAGTCCTCAGGTTGTGACATGTTGTTACATATTTGGCACCAAGGTATGGTCTGTCTCCTTCTCCCAGGACTAATCTTAATTTTGACAGGTCATCCAAATCCTTGAAATCTGGGGTTGTTTGGCTGAGCTTGTTAAATAATATGTTTCTTGATGTGTTGAATTTTTCGCATTTTAGGAGGAAATGCATTTCTGTTTCAACCTCGCCGGTCAGACATTGATCGCATATTCTATTCTCTCTAGGCTGCCAGGATTTCTTGTATCTCCCTTTTTCAATTGCCAGTTGGTGGTCGCTTAGTCTGTACCTGGTGAGGGTCTGTCTCTGTTTTGAGTCTCTGATGGTCAAGAGATAGTCTGCCAGTTTATATTCTCTTTCCAGCTTTCTCCAATTCCAATTCCAATTCAAATGCTTTATTGGCATGAAAGTTTACAGAGAACCATATTGCCAAAGCTTACATAGCAAAAAGGTACAGTTTTCCAACATTCTGTAGGTGTCAATCGATTTGACATTTGTTGGGTACATACAATATTACTTTTAAACAATATTAATTTTAAACAGTCTTTGTACTTCATTTGGTACATTCAATATTAATTTTAAACAGTCTTAATTTTAAACAGTCCTCAGGTTGTGACATGTTGTTACATATTTGGCCCCAAGGTATGGTCTGTCTCCTTCTCCTAGGACTAATCTCAATTTTGACAGGTCATCCAATTCCTTGAAATCTGGGGTTGTTTGGCTTAGCTTGCTGAATAATATGTTTCTTGATGTGTTGAATTTTTCGCATTTTAGGAGGAAATGCATCTCTGTTTCAACCTCGCCGGCCAGACATTGATCGCATATTCTATTCTCTCTAGGCTGCCAGGATTTCTTGTATCTGCCTTTTTCAATTTCCAGTTGGTGGTCGCTTAGTCTGTACCTGGTGAGGGTCTGTCTCTGTTTTGTGTCTCTGATGGTCGTGAGGTAGTCTGCCAGTTTATATTCTCTTTTTAGGGCCCGGTAACATTCTAATCTGCTTTGGCTTTCGGTTATTTTGTTCCAATGTTCCAGGTAGGTTTCTTTGCATTTTTTAATGATTTGGTTCACTCGGATTGGTGTTTGGACGGCTGTATTGGTCTGGGGCTGGTCAGGGTCCGGCTGAGTACTTAGTTTCAGTAGCAGCTGACTCAGGGGACTCTTTTCTGGGTTTAGCTCTTGGGTCTGAAAGGCTTTGAAATGAAGGGTGTCTGGGGAGCTAGATTTGAGGTGATTTAGGAAGTTTAGTGCTCGTTTTTGGATGTTTATTATCAGTGGGTATCTGCCTAGTTCGGCTCTGCATGCATTTGTTGGCATTTTTCTTTGGGTGCGAAGGATGCTTCGGCAGAATTCTGCATGTAGGGCTTCTATTGTGTGTTTTTCCCATTTAGTGTAGCTTTGGTGATTTAGCGGGCCCCATACTTCACTACCGTACAGTGCAATGGGCAGGATTATGCTGTCAAATATTTTGAGCCAGATTTTGATTGGGATTTGGATGTTGTAGAATTTTCTTTTTATTGCATATAGGGCTCTTCGGGCTTTTTCTTTTAGTGCATTCACTGCTATGCTGAAGCTCCCTGATGCTGTAATAGTTAGACCAAGGTAGGTGTAGCTCATAGTGTGTCCTATAGTGGTATCACTGAGGGTAAACTGGTATTTGTTTTCCTGACATCTGGGCCTTTTTTGAAAAATCATGATGTTGGTTTTCTTTAGATTTACTGTTAGAGCCCAATTTTGGCAGTATTTGTCGAGTAGGTCTAGTTGTTGCTGTAATCCCTGTTCTGTGGGAGACAGCAGAACCAGGTCGTCCGCATAGAACAGGGATTTCACTTCTCCATCCAGGAGACGGAGACCTGGTGACTCGCTTTGCTCCAGCATGTCTGCTAATTCATTTATGTATATGTTGAACAGGGTCGGGCTCAAATTGCAGCCCTGCCGGACGCCTCTTCTCTGGGTGAAGAAATCGGTGCGTTTGTCTCCAATTTTGACCCCGCATTTGTTTTTCAGATACATTGATTTAATAAGGTCATAGACTTTGCCCCTATTCCACACTGAAGAAGTTTATAATAGAGCCCTTCGTGCCATATAGAGTCAAAGGCTTTCTTGAAGTCGATGAAACAGGCGAATATTTTCCCATTTTTTGTTTGGTGTATATGTTTTTCAATGAGGGTGTGAAGGGTATAGATATGGTCGGCGGTGCGGTGTTTTGGAAGAAAGCCTATTTGGTTTTTTCTGAGGATATTATGTTTGTTAAGAAAATCAAGTAATCTACTATTTAGAATACTGCAGAATAACTTCCCTAGACAACTGTTGACACAGATGCCGCGGTAGTTATTTGGGTCTGATTTGTTTCCACTTTTATATATGGGGGAGATTAGTCCTTGGCACCAGATATCGGGAAAACAGCCTGAACGTAATATGATGTTGAATAATTTGAGTACCGCACCCTGCATCTCCATATTGCTGAACTTGAGCATTTCATTTTTGATGTTGTCTGGGCCACAGGCTTTCTTTAGGTGGAGAGATTTTGTTTTTGTGGCCAGTTCTTTCCATGTGATTGGGGAGTCTAGAGGGTTTTGGTTGTCTTTAATTGTTGCTTCTAATGTGTGGAGTTTTTCTGTGACCTGATGTTGACTTGGGTTTGTTTCGTTTATTGGAATGTCTTTGTAGAGGTTTTCAAAATGTGTTCTCCAGATGTCGCCATCTTGGATTGGTAATGCTTGCAATTGTGTTGTACTCAGGTTATTCCACATTTCCCAGAATTGTTTTGGATTGGTGGAGTTTTCAATTTCTTCGAGTATTTTGTGGGTATAGTTTTGTGTTTTGTTCCTAATGGTGTGTTTATATCTTTTGAGGGTTTCATTGTATCTAGTACGTAGGTCCGGATTGTTTGGTTGGCGATGCTTTTGGTTTGATATTTTTCTCTCTCTCTCCAGCTTTCTCTCTCTCTCTCTCCAGCTTTCTCTCTCTCTCTCTCCAGCTTTCTCTCTCTCTCTCTCCAGCTTTCTCTCTCTCTCTCGCCAGCTTTCTCTCTCTCTCGCCAGCTTTCTCTCTCTCTCTCTCCAGCTTTCTCTGTCGCTCTCTCCAGCTTTCTCTGTCTCTCTCTCCAGCTTTCTCTCTCTCTCTCTCTCCAGCTTTCTCTCTCTTTCTCTCTCCAGCTTTCTCTGTCTCTCTCTCTCTCCAGCTTTCTCTCTGTCTCTCTCTCTCTCCAGCTTTCTCTCTCTCTCTCTCTCTCCAGCTTTCTGTCTCTCTCTCCAGCTTTCTCTGTCTCTCTCTCCAGCTTTCTCTGTCTCTCTCTCCAGCTTTCCAATTCAATTCAATTTCAATTCAATTCAAATGCTTTATTGGCATGAAAGTTTACAGAGAACCATATTGCCAAAGCTTACACAACAAAAAAGTACAGTTTTCCAACATTCTGTAGGTGTCAAACAATTTTGACCCTTGTTGGGTACATACAATATTACTTTTAAACAATATTAATTTAAACAGTCTTTGTACATCATTGGGTACATTCAGTATTAATTTTAAACAGTCCTCAGGTTGTGACATGTTGTTACATATTTGGCACCAAGGTATGGTCTGTCTCCTTCTCCCAGGACTAATCTTAATTTTGACAGGTCATCCAAATCCTTGAAATCTGGGGTTGTTTGGCTGAGCTTGTTAAATAATATGTTTCTTGATGTGTTGAATTTTTCGCATTTTAGGAGGAAATGCATTTCTGTTTCAACCTCGCCGGTCAGACATTGATCGCATATTCTATTCTCTCTAGGCTGCCAGGATTTCTTGTATCTCCCTTTTTCAATTGCCAGTTGGTGGTCGCTTAGTCTGTACCTGGTGAGCGTCTGTCTCTGTTTTGAGTCTCTGACGGTCAAGAGATAGTCTGCCAGTTTATATTCTCTTTCCAGCTTTCTCAGTTCAGTTCAGTTCAGTTCAGTTCAAATGCTTTATTGGCATGAAAGTTTACAGAGAACCATATTGCCAAAGCTTACATATCAAAAAGGTACAGTTTTCCAACATTCTGTAGGTGTCAATCGATTTGACATTTGTTGGGTACATACAATATTACTTTTAAACAATATTAATTTTAAACAGTCTTTCTACTTCATTTGGTACGTTCAATATTAATTTTAAACAGTCTTACTTTTAAACAGTCCTCAGGTTGTGACATGTTGTTACATATTTGGCCCCAAGGTATGGTCTGTCTCCTTCTCCTAGGACTAATCTCAATTTTGACAGATCATCCAATTCCTTGAAATCTGGGGTTGTTTGGCTTAGCTTGTTGAATAATATGTTTCTTGATGTGTTGAATTTTTCGCATTTAGGAGGAAATGCATTTCTGTTTCAACCTCGCCAGCCAGACATTGATCGCATATTCTATTCTCTCTAGGCTGCCAGGATTTCTTGTATCTGCCTTTTTCAATTTCCAGTTGGTGGTCGCTTAGTCTGTACCTGGTGAGGGTCTGTCTCTGTTTTGTGTCTCTGATGGTCGTGAGGTAGTCTGCCAGTTTATATTCTCTTTTTAGGGCCCGGTAACATTCTAATCTGCTTTGGCTTTCGGTTATTTTGTTCCAATGTTCCAGGTAGGTTTCTTTGCATTTTTTAATGATTTGTTCACTCGGATTGGTGTTTGGACGGCTGTGTTGGTCTGGGGCTGGTCAGGGTCCGGCTGAGTACTTAGTTTCAGTAGCAGCTGACTCAGGGACTCTTTTCTGGGTTTAGCTCTTGGTTCTCTCTCTCTCTCCAGCTTTCTCTCTCTCTCTCTCCAGCTTTCTCTCTCTCTCTCCAGCTTTCTCTCTCTCTCTCTCCAGCTTTCTCTCTCTCTCTCGCCAGCTTTCTCTCTCTCTCGCCAGCTTTCTCTCTCTCTCTCTCCAGCTTTCTCTGTCGCTCTCTCCAGCTTTCTCTGTCTCTCTCTCCAGCTTTCTCTCTCTCTCTCTCTCCAGCTTTCTCTCTCTCTCTCTCTCCAGCTTTCTCTGTCTCTCTCTCTCTCCAGCTTTCTCTCTGTCTCTCTCTCTCTCCAGCTTTCTCTCTCTCTCTCTCTCTCCAGCTTTCTGTCTCTCTCTCCAGCTTTCTCTGTCTCTCTCTCCAGCTTTCTCTGTCTCTCTCTCCAGCTTTCCAATTCAATTCAATTTCAATTCAATTCAAATGCTTTATTGGCATGAAAGTTTACAGAGAACCATATTGCCAAAGCTTACACAACAAAAAAGTAGTTTTCCAACATTCTGTAGGTGTCAAACAATTTTGACCCTTGTTGGGTACATACAATATTACTTTTAAACAATATTAATTTAAACAGTCTTTGTACATCATTGGGTACATTCAGTATTAATTTTAAACAGTCCTCAGGTTGTGACATGTTGTTACATATTTGGCACCAAGGTATGGTCTGTCTCCTTCTCCCAGGACTAATCTTAATTTTGACAGGTCATCCAAATCCTTGAAATCTGGGGTTGTTTGGCTGAGCTTGTTAAATAATATGTTTCTTGATGTGTTGAATTTTTCGCATTTTAGGAGGAAATGCATTTCTGTTTCAACCTCGCCGGTCAGACATTGATCACATATTCTATTCTCTCTAGGCTGCCAGGATTTCTTGTATCTCCCTTTTTCAATTGCCAGTTGGTGGTCGCTTAGTCTGTACCTGGTGAGGGTCTGTCTCTGTTTTGTGTCTCTGATGGTCGAGAGATAGTCTCCCAGTTTATATTCTCTTTTTAGGGCCCGGTAACATTCTAATCTGCTTTGGCTTTCGGTTATTTTGTTCCAATGTTCCAGGTAGGTTTCTTTGCATTGTTTAATGATTTGGTTCACTCGGATTGGTGTTTGGACGGCTGTGTTGGTCTGGGGCTGGTCAGGGTCCGGCTGAGTACTTAGTTTCAGTAGCAGCTGACTCAGGGGACTCTTTTCTGGGTTTAGCTCTTGGGTCTGAAAGGCTTTGAAATGAAGGGTGTCTGGGGAGCTAGATTTGAGGTGATTTAGGAAGTTTAGTGCTCGTTTTTGGATGTTTATTATCAGTGGGTATCTGCCTAGTTCGGCTCTGCATGCATTTGTTGGCGTTTTTCTATGGATGCGAAGAATGCTTCGGCAGAATTCTGCATGTAGGGCTTCTATTGTGTGTTTTTCCCATTTAGTGTAGCTTTGGTGATTTAGCGGGCCCCATACTTCACTACCGTACAGTGCAATGGGCAGGATTATGCTGTCAAATATTTTGAGCCAGATTTTGATTGGGATTTGGATGTTGTAGAATTTTCTTTTTATTGCATATAGGGCTCTTCGGGCTTTTTCTTTTAGTGCATTCACTGCTATGCTGAAGCTCCCTGATGCTGTAATAGTTAGACCAAGGTAGGTGTAGCTCATAGTGTGTCCTATAGTGGTATCACTGAGGGTAAACTGGTATTTGTTTTCCTGACATCTGGGCCTTTTTTGAAAAATCATGATGTTGGTTTTCTTTAGATTTACTGTTAGAGCCCAATTTTGGCAGTATTTGTCGAGTAGGTGTAGTTGTTGCTGTAATCCCTGTTCTGTGGGAGACAGCAGAACCAGGTCGTCCGCATAGAACAGGGATTTCACTTCTCCATCCAGGAGACGGAGACCTGGTGACTCTCTCTGTCTCTCTCTCCAGCTTTCTCTCTGTCTCTCTCTCCAGCTTTCTCTGTCTCTCTCGCCAGCTTTCTGTCTCTCTCGCCAGCTTTCTCTCTCTCTCCAGCTTTCTCTCTCTCTCCAGCTTTTTCTCTCTCTCTCTCTCCAGCTTTCTCTCTCTCTCTCCAGCTTTCTCTCTCTCTCTCTCCAGCTTTCTCTCTCTCTCTCTCCAGCTTTCTCTCTCTCTCTCTCCAGCTTTCTCTCTCTCTCCAGCTTTCTCTCTCTCTCTCTCCAGCTTTCTCTCTCTCTCTCCAGCTTTCTCTCTCTCTCTCCAGCTTTCTCTCTCTCTCTCTCTCCAGCTTTCTCTCGCTCTCTCTCTCTCCAGCTTTCTCTCTCTCTCTCCAGCTTTCTCTCTCTCTCTCTCCAGCTTTCTCTCTCTCTCTCTCTCCAGCTTTCTCTCTCTCTCTCTCCAGCTTTCTCTGTCTCTCTCTCTCCAGCTTTCTCTCTCCAGCTTTCTCTCTCTCTCTCTCACAATTCACAATTCAAATGCTTTATTGGCATGAAAGTTTACAGAGAACCATATTGCCAAAGCTTACACAACAAAAAAGTACAGTTTTCCAACATTCTGTAGGTGTCAAACAATTTTGACCCTTGTTGGGTACATACAATATTACTTTTAAACAATGTTAATTTAAACAGTCTTTGTACATCATTGGGTACATTCAGTATTAATTTTTAAACAGTCCTCAGGTTGTGACGTGTTGTTACATATTTGGCACCAAGGTATGGTCTGTCTCCTTCTCCCAGGACTAATCTTAATTTTGACAGGTCATCCAAATCCTTGAAATCTGGGGTTGTTTGGCTGAGCTTGTTAAATAATATGTTTCTTGATGTGTTGAATTTTTCGCATTTTAGGAGGAAATGCATTTCTGTTTCAACCTCGCCGGTCAGACATTGATCGCATATTCTATTCTCTCTAGGCTGCCAGGATTTCTTGTATCTCCCTTTTTCAATTGCCAGTTGGTGGTCGCTTAGTCTGTACCTGGTGAGGGTCTGTCTCTGTTTTGTGTCTCTGATGGTCGAGAGATAGTCTGCCAGTTTATATTCTCTTTTTAGGGCCCGGTAACATTCTAATCTGCTTTGGCTTTTGGTCATTTTGTTCCAATGTTCCAGGTAGGTTTCTTTGCATTGTTTAATGATTTGGTTCACTGTGTTGGTCTAGGACTGGTCAGGGTCCGGCTGAGTAGGAGTACTTAGTTTCAGTAGCAGCTGACTCAGGGGACTCTTTTCTGGGTTTAGCTCTTGGGTCTGGAAGGCTTTAAAATGGATGGTGTCTGGGGAGCTAGTTTTGAGGTGATTTAGGAATTTTAGTGCTCGTTTTTGGATGTTTATTATCAGTGGGTATCTGCCTAGTTCGGCTCTGCATGCATTTGTTGGTGTTTTCCTTTGGGTGCGAAGGATGCTTTGGCAAAATTCTGCATGTAGGGCTTCTATTGTGTGTTTTTCCCATTTTTTGTAGCTATGTTGATTTAGCGGGCCCCATACTTCACTACCATACAGCGCAATGGGCAGGATTATGCTGTCAAATATTTTGAGCCAGATTTTGATTGGGATTTGGATGTTGTAGAATTTTCTTTTTATTGCATATAGGGCTCTTTGGGCTTTTTCTTTTAGTGCATTCACTGCTATGCTGAAGCTCCCTGATACTGTAATGGTTAGACCAAGGTAAGTGTAGCTCATGGTGTGTCCTATGATGGTATCGCTGAGAGTAAACTGGTATTTGTTTTCCTGACACCTGGGCCTTGTTTGAAAAATCATGATGTTGGTTTTCTTTAGATTTACTGTTAGAGCCCAGTTTTGGCAGTATTTGTCGAGTAGGTCTAGTTGTTGCTGTAATCCCTGTTCTGTGGGAGACAGCAGAACCAGGTCGTCCGCATAGAACAGGGATTTCACTTCTCCATCCAGGAGACAGAGACCCGGTGACTCGCTTTGCTCCAGCATGTCTGCTAATTCATTTATGTATATGTTGAACAGGGTCGGGCTCAAATTGCAGCCCTGCCGGACGCCTCTTCTCTGGGTGAAGAAACCGGTGCGTTTGTCTCCAATTTTGACCCCGCATTTATTTTTCAGATACATCGATTTAATAAGGTCATAGACTTTGCCCCCTATTCCGCACTGAAGAAGTTTATAATAGAGCCCTTCGTGCCAGATAGTCAAAGGCTTTCTTGAAGTCAATGAAACAAGCGAATATTTTCCCATTTTATGTTTGGTGTATATGTTTTTCAATGAGAGTGTGAAGGGTATAGATATGGTCGGTGGTGCGGTGTTTTGGGAGAAAGCCTATTTGATTTTTTCTCAGGATATTATGTTTGTTAAGAAAATCCAGTAATCTACTATTTAGAATACTGCAGAATAATTTCCCTAGACAACTCTCTCTCTCTCCAGCTTTCTGTCTCTCTCTCTCCAGCTTTCTCTCTCTCTCCAGCTTTCTCTCTCTCTCTCTCTCTCCAGCTTTCTCTGTCTCTCTCTCCAGCTTTCTCTGTCTCTCTCTCCAGCTTTCTCTGTCTCTCTCTCTCCAGCTTTCTGTCTCTCCAGCTTTCTCTCTCTCTCTAGCTTTCTCTCTCTCTCCAGCTTTCTCTCTCTCTCTCTAGCTTTCTCTCTCTCCAGCTTTCTCTCTGTCTCTCTAGCTTTCTCTCTCTCTCTCTAGCTTTCTCTCTCTCTCTCTAGCTTTCTCTCTCTCTCTCTCTCCAGCTTTCTCTCTCTCTCTACAGCTTTCTCTGTCTCTCTCTCCAGCTTTCTCTGTCTCTCTCTCTCCAGCTTTCTCTGTCTCTCTCTCTCCAGCTTTCTCTCTCTCTCTCCAGCTTTCTCTGTCTCGCTCTCGCCATCTTTCTCTTATGTGGCGCGATGTCAAATTTTGTTTTATAACACTCCTGTGCAGCTCCCTGGGAGGTTTCACTACATTAAAGGCACTATACAAATATAATTGTTGTTGTTATTTCTCTCGAGCTTTCTCTCGCTCTCTCTTTTTGCAAAGCAACCGCATTTTTTCCCCTGAACATAAAAAATGCAATTGGATTTGTCGTTCTTTTCAATGGTGAGACTGAAACATTTCAGAGTACATTTTAATCAAGATTAAAGCTGAGAGAGGGAAAGAATCAGAGCGAGAGAGCAGATGAGTGAAAGAAAAAGAGGGAGAGGGATGGGGAGTGAGATAGGAACAGAGAGAGGGGGAGAGAGAACAAGCGATGGGGGGGGGAGAGGGGGAGAGAGAGTCAGTGAATATCTTCAAGGCTGAGAGGGAGAGACAGATATTTCAACTACAGGGGAGTCAAGGGTTATGGGGAGAGAGCAGGAAAGGGGTGTTGAGGCCAAGATTAAAGGTTTTAAAATCAGCAAAAAACAATTCCAAATTTCCTGGGTCAGAGCGGTGTAGTTTTTGAATTCAGTGCGTGCTTTGTTTTAATCAATGTTCATTTCTCTCTCTCCAGAACAGCAACGTTACGATGCAGAGAGTCTTTTGGGAGGTGGAATCCTTGGCGAAGAGCTTCCATCAGAGGGAGGGGAGTGACCGAGGCCCCCTCAGCACAGGCTGCCTGCCTGCTCCCCCCGCAATGTGTCTGTTTAACAGCCCGCCATTCATTGCCATCGCTTGCTCCCCCCAATGTAACTTGTACATCTTTCTGCACCACCCTCTCTCTACCTCTGTAGAAAAGACACTGAAGATGGCAGACTAGATACTTTCCTTTATTAGCGAGGAGGAAAGACTGGATAGGCTGGGTTGGTTTTCTTTGCAATAGAGGAGACTGAGGGAGATTAAATGGAGGTGTATAAAATGATGAGGGGCCTAGATAGAGTGGATGGGAAGGACTGCTGTCCCCCAGCAGAGAGGTCAATAACCAGGGGTCATATATGCACTAGAAGATAAGGCAACAGACCCAGAGCAGGAGAGTGGGATTAGGCTGGATAGCTTTATAAATCGGCCGGCACAGACACGAGGGGCCGAATGGCCTCCTTCTGTGCTGTAAACTTGTACCATTCCCTCTCTCTCTCCCTATTTCCCCATCTCTCTGTCTGTCCCTTACAGCCTGGGACCAGTGACAGAGACACACGCAGGCCAGGCCGTCCAGTCAGAGACACCTGTCCCCGTAGACACATCGGGGGGATTGAATTTCCACTGGAGTTAGTTCTCCAGATCGCCCAATGTAAGCTGTATATTCCACTCTCCACCTCCCTCCCTCTCGAGTCACATCTCTGTATCGGCACATCTTTCGTTATATCTGTATCTCTACGTCAGTCTCTCGCTCTCCATTGTTCTTTATCTCATCCTGCATCCCTTCATCTCCCTCTCGAATCTTCTTTCTATCTACATCTTTCTTGATATCTCTGCCTTTCCCACTCTTTCTCTGCAGCACTCTGTCTTTCTCGATCTTCAACTCTCTATTTCAGTATCTCTCTCCCTAACTCTCTCTCTCTCTGCCAGCCACTCTCTCCGTCTCTCTTTGTCCATCTGCCTGTCTCTTTCTATTTTGAATCTCAGTTTCTCTGCCTTCTGCTCTCCGCTCCTCTCACTGGTTCTGGCTCCCTGTCTCTCTCTCTCTTATTCCCAATCTCGCTCCCTCTCACTCCGTTCTGACTCTTTGTCCTTCTCACTTTCCGTATCTCTGCTTTCTGCTCCTCAGTCCCTCTCACTGGGCCAGATGTTGACCCGCTGCCACAGTGTGAACCTAGTGATAATAAACCGGCATCCTGCGTCACATATCTCCCGAGGTTGATTTCCATCAATGTTACAATAGGGCGAGATGTGAAACGGGAGGCTGATTCACCATCACCCGGTTTGTTGTAGAACGCCAAGTCAAACAGTTTCTTTCCCTCTACGTCTCTGCCTCTCTCCTGTGGGTAAATGGAGTCGAGGTGCAGATCAGCCACAATCCAACATTGGTGGGACAGGCTCGAAGGGCTGAATGGCATCCTATGTCACCCAAATGTCTGTGTGTCTTTTCTCTGTTCAGGGACACCAAGCTCAGGTTTTGTTTCCCACTACACTGATGGGGGTTGGGGGGGGGGGGGAAGTGAGGAATATACCTGGAGCTGGGACGGTGCTGTGCGGGAAGGTTGGGAATGCCCGTCATCTCTTGCTCCACGTCTGCACCCCCCTCTGATCTCTAATGCCCCCCATCTCACACTCTCACCCTCCTATATTCCCAGGCTTCTCAATCTCTCTCCAATTAGGTTCCAGACACTCATTATACAGCCACCGACTGAGTGAGCGGCCACAGCCATTTTGTGCTTGGTGCAGGGGGAAGCCATTTTGTGCTCGGTGCGGGGGGGGGGGCAGCCATTTTGTGCTTGGTGCGGGGGGGGCAGCCATTTTGTGCTTGGTGCGGGGGGAGGCAGCCATTTTGTGCTCGGTGCGGGGGGTCAGCCATTTTGTGCTTGGTGCGGGGGGAGGCAGCCATTTTGTGCTCGGTGCGGGGGGGGCAGCCATTTTGTGCTCGGTGCGGGGGGAGTGTTTTACATTGTTTGTTTGGACGTGAATTAAAGCAAATTAAAGAGAGTTGTGATTTGGAGCCACGCCAGGTAAGTGAGTGATTCACACACGGGGCAAAATAAAGTTTCACCAGCGGTGGGGAGGGAGATTGACAGGGTGGGCAGGATTATACAGGGATGGAGATATGGGGCTCTTATACAGGGGGGGGGGTGGTGGAGTTTCACCAGCGGTGGGGAGGGAGATTGACAGGGTGGGCAGGATTATACAGGGATGGAGATATGGGGCTCTTATACAGGGGGGGGCGGTGGAGTTTCACCAGCGGTGGGGAGGGAGATTGACAGGGTGGGCAGGATTATACAGGGATGGAGATATGGGGCTCCTATACAGGGGAGGCTGTGGAGTTTCACCAGCAGTGGGGAGGGAGATTGACAGGGTGGGCAGGATTATACAGGGATGGAGATATGGGGCTCTTATACAGGGGGGGCTGTGGAGTTTCACCAAGGGGGAGGAGGGAAGGAGTTTCACAGAGGGAGAGAGGTACAGGAGGCGGAGTGTACAGGGAGATGGGGTGAATTATACAGGGGGAGTTATTGTACAGGAGTGGCACACGGCTGGATAATACAGCAGTGGGGGGCGCAGGAGATAAGCGAGGGGAATTCTACAAGTGGGGGGAATTCACAGGGGGATTAAACGGGGGGAAATTATAGGTGGAGAGTTTCACGGTGGGGTAACTTCACGAGGGTGTAGTATGCAGGGGTATTAGACAAGGGAGAGAAGAGAGTATCACAGGGGTATTGGGGGGGGAAGAGAGTATCACGGGGGTATTAGACGGGGGGAAGAAGAGAGTATCACAGGGGTATTAGACGAGCTGGGGGGAAGAGAGTATCACAGGGGTATTAGACAAGGGAGAGAAGAGAGTATCACAGGGGTATGGGGGGGAAGAGAGTATCACGGGGGTATTAGACGGGGGGAAGAGAGTATCACGGGTATTAGACGAGCTGGGGGGAAGAGAGTATCACGGGTATTAGACAAGGGAGAGAAGAGAGTATCACAGGGGTATTAGACAGGGGGGAAGAAGAGAGTATCACAGGGGTATGGGGGGGAAGAGAGTATCACAGGGGTATGGGGGGAAAGAGTATCACGGGTATTAGACAAGGGAGAGGAGAGCATCACAGGGGTATGGGGGGGAAGAGAGTATTACAGGGGTATTGGGGGGGAAGAGAGTATCACGGGGGTATTAGACGGGGGAAGTGAGTAGCTCAGGGGGGAGAATAGCGTATCATGGGGTATTAAACGGGGGAGAAGAGCGTATCACAGGGATATTAGACGGAGGGAAGTGAGTAGCGCGGGGGGGAATTCAGCGGGGGGGAATTGGGGAATTCAGCGGGGGGGGGAATTCGGCGGGGGGGGGAATTCGGCGGGGGGGAATTCGGCGGGGGGGAATTCGGCGGGTGGGGAATTCGGCGGGGGGGGAATTCGGCGGGGGGGGAATTCGGCGGGGGGGGAATTCAGCGGGGGGGGAATTCAGCGGGGGGGGAATTCAGCGGGGGGGGATTGAGCGGGGGGGGAGAAAGAGAGAAAGGAGGGAGAAAAAGAGAAGGAGGGAGAGAAAGAAAGAAGGAGGGAGAGAAAGAAAGAGAAGGAGGGAGAGATAGAGAAGGAGGGAAATGGGCGAAAATAAAAAGAGAAACAGCGAGAGAGAGAGAGAGAGACACAGAACGAGAAAGAGAGACAGAGAAACAGTGAGAGATTGAGAGAGACAGATTGAGACAGAGACCGAGAGAGAAACAGACCGAAAGACAGAAAAAGAGATTGAGAGAGAAACAGAACGAGAAACAGAGAGACAGAAAAGAGAAACAGAGATTGAGACAGAGATAGAGATTGAGAGAAATTGAGATTAAGAGAGATTGAGAAAGAGAGACAGATTGAGAGAGAATGATACTGAGATTGAGAGAGATCGAGATGAGAGAGATTGAGAAAGAGACAGAGATTGAGAGAGAATGATACTGAGATTGAGAGAGATTGAGATTGAGAGAGAATGATATTGAGATTGAGAGAGATCGAGATGAGAGAGATCGAGATGAGAGAGATCGAGAAAGAGAGACAGAGATTGAGAGAGAATGATATTGAGATTGAGAGAGATTGAGAGAGAATGAGATGAGAGAGATTGAGAAAGAGACAGAGATTGAGAGAATGATATTGAGATTGAGAGAGATCGAGATGAGAGAGATTGAGAAAGAGAGACAGAGATTGAGAGATGAGAGAGATTGAGAAAGAGAGACAGAGATTGAGAGAGAATGATATTGAGAGAGAATGATATTGAGATTGAGAGAGATCGAGATGAGAGAGAATGAGAAAGAGAGACAGAGATTGAGAGAATGATATTGAGATTGAGATTGAGACAGAATGATATTGAGAGAGAATGATATTGAGATTGAGAGAGATTGAGAGAGATCGAGATGAGAGAGATTGAGAAAGAGAGACAGAGATTGAGAGAGAATGATATTGAGATTGAGAGAGATTGAGATTGAGAGATCGAGATGAGAGAGATTGAGAAAGAGAGAGATTGAGAGAGAATGATATTGAGATTGAGAGAGATCAAGATGAGATTGAGAAAGAGACAGATTGAGAGAGAATGATATTGAGATTGAGAGAGATTGAGATTGAGAGAGATCGAGATGAGAGAGATTGAGAAAGAGAGACAGAGATTGAGAGAGAATGATATTGAGATTGAGAGAGATTGAGATTGAGACAGAATGATATTGAGATTGAGAGAGAATGATATTGAGATTGAGAGAGATCGAGAGAGATCGAGATGAGAGAGATTGAGAAAGAGAGACAGAGATTGAGAGAGAATGATATTGAGATTGAGAGAGATTGAGATTGAGAGAGATCGAGATGAGAGAGATTGATACTCACGGTCACACCTGGTCTGCGCTTCCTCACGATCTCCGCACGTCCACCTGGAGCCACAGCTCAGAAATCTTCCTCCCAACACCTGGGAACACAACCTCGAGCAAACAGGCAAAGGGGAGTGAAAAGGGAGAGAGAGAGAGAATGAGATTACAGATTGAATCTCACCGTCCCACATGGCACCAACGGAACAGCCGGCCGGATCTCTCTTCCATCCATCCATCCATCCTTTCACCTGGACCGAACCTGGAGCAGTGAGAGAGGGGCTGGGGGCTGGGAGAGAGAGATTGAGACAGGACTCGCTCACACACCGTTCACACCAGAGAATCTCACACACACTAACACAGAATGGCCAATGGGACCCAGTTCACACAGACCAACATTCATTACCTGGACACTCAGAAATGGTTTCAACACTAAAGAGACACAAAATCCTACATTACCTGAATACTGAGTGGAAATTGCAGTCAAAAGAGCCACTCACCAAATATAAGAACACCAACCCGCAGTCAGAAAGAGTGAGACGCACATGGGTCTACCTTTTTCCAGTTTCCAGTTTCCTGGCCCCAACCGCTTCCTTTTCACCATGGACGTACACTCCCTCTACACCTCCATCCCCCACCCGGATGGCCTGAGGGCACTCCGCTTCTTCCTTGAACAGAGGCCCGACCAGTCCCCATCCACCACGACCCTCCTCCGCCTGGCTGAACTTGTTCTCACATTGAACAACTTCTCCTTTAACTCCACTCATTTCCTCCAAATCAAAGGTGTTGCCATGGGTACCCGCATGGGTCCTAGCTATGCCTGCCTTTTCGTGGGCTATGTGGAACAATCTTTGTTCCAGTCCTACTCGGGTCCCCTCCCTCACCTCTTTTTCCGATACATTGATGACTGTATCAGTGCCGTTTCCTGCTCTCGCCCCGAACTTGACAATTTCATTCACTTTGCCTCCAATTTCCACCCTTCCCTCACCTTCACATGGTCCATCTCTGACTCTTCCCTTCCCTTCCTCGACTTCTCCGTCTCCATCTCTGGGGATAGGTTATCGACCAATATTTACTACAAGCCCACTGACTCCCACAGCTACCTGGACTACACTTCCTCCCACCCCGCTTCCTGTAAGGACTCTATTCCATTCTCCCAGTTTCTCCGCCTCCGCCGTATCTGCTCCGACGATGCCACCTTCCACACCAGTGCTTCAGACATGTCTTCCTTTTTCCGCAACCGAGGATTCCCCTCTACCGTGGTTGACACTGCCCTCGACCGTGTCAGTTCTATCTCCCGCACCTCTGCCCTCACGCCTGCCCCTCCCTCCCGGAACCACGATAGGGTTCCCCTTGTCCTCACCTTTCACCCCACCAGCCTCCACATTCAACGGATCATCCTCCGGCATTTCCGCTACCTCCAAAGTGATCCCACCACCAAACGTATCTTCCCCTCCCCTCCCCTTTCAGCATTCCGCAGGGACCGCTCTCTCCGAGACACACTAGTCCACTCCTCTATCACCCCAAACAGCCCTTCCCCTTCGCCTGGCACCTTCCCATGCAAGCGGAGGAGATGTAACACCTGCCCCTATACCTCCCCCCTCCCCACTGTCCAGGGCCCCAAACACCCCTTCCAGGTGAAACAGCGATTTACTTGTACTTCTCGCAATCTAGTATACTGTATTCGCTGCTCACGATGCGGTCTCCTCTACATTGGGGAGACCAAACGCAGATTGGGTGACTGCTTTGCGGAACACCTCCGTTCAGTCCGTAAGGGTGACCCCGAGCTTCCGGTCGCCTGTCATTTCAATTCACCGCTCCATTCCCACTCGGACCTCACCGTCCTTGGCCTCTTGTACTGTTCCACGGAAGCTCAACGTAAACTCGAGGAACAGCACCTCATCTTCCGATTAGGCACTCTGCAGCCTTCCGGTCTCAATATCGAGTTCAACAATTTCAGATCATAACCTCGGCCCCTATTTCATTTTTACTTACATTTTTCCACTCCTTTCCTCCCCCCCCCCTTTCCTTTTGTTTCTCTCTCACACCTGGCAGCTATCTTTTGCCCTGCCAGTACACTTTACACCTAATCCCAGCCTATTACCATCTCGTCTAGCTTCTAATCTCTTTTACTTCTTTTGGTTCTTTTATTCTTTTGTCCGATCGCAGCCCTGCCTTCGATCTAGTTCCTTTTCTCTCCAGTTTTGAAGAAGGGTCAAACCCGAAACGTCAACTCAAATTTCTCTCCACGGATGTTGCCTGACCTGCTGAGTTTTTCCAGCATTTTCTGTTGTTATTTCGGATTTCCAACATCTGCAGTATTTTGCTATCGTACCTTTTTAATAGTCCCGACCTGTCACTCAAACTTCCCTCCACCCACTCCACAGACCCCCAGCCTATCAGGTTGCTGCTTCCTCCACCTGAAGCCCGCCCCCCAGGTGTGGGTCAGTCCAAGTTGAGTCTGCCTATCTCCAGGGGAGTGGGGTAGTCCCAAATGGCCTCCCAAATGGTTCCTTCCTGTCTCTGGACTGCAGGTAGACAGACACAGCCGAGGACTGATGGACCTTGGGGAGGCCTCCCTCCACTCACCTGCAACAGGGACATCACCCTCCCTGTCTGAGGCTGCTGCTTCCTCCCACACCCCCCATTGCTCAAGAAGTCTTGTTTGATGGTTCTTATTCCAAGCTCCATTTCTGTGCTTTGCCAACCTCATGCTGTGTGTGGCTGGCTCCCTGTTTAATCCTGACTTCCCTCAGCTTTCCCCTGTGCAGTGTGTGTTGTGCATCCGTTTATCTGTCTCAGCACCTGGACATATGCAATGAAATGTGGGTCAGCTGAGCCAAAGAGATGCTCACCTTCCAATACACACTTTTGCAAACCTCCCGCTCGCCCTCTGTGGGTTTATCAATGTTGCTGCACTATAGGTAAACTCTCGCTCACCCTCTGTAGGTTTATCAATGTTACTGCACTATAGGTAAATCTCTCGCTCGCCCTCTGTAGGTTTATCAATGTTACTGCACTATAGGTAAATCTCTCGCTCGCCCTCTGTAGGTTTATCAATGTTACTGCACTATAGGTAAATCTCTCGCTCGCCCTCTGTAGGTTTATCAATGTTACTGCACTATAGGTAAATCTCTCGCTCGCCCTCTGTAGGTTTATCAATGTTACTGCACTATAGGTAAATCTCTCGCTCGCCCTCTGGAGGTTTATCAATGTCACTGCACTATAGGTAAATCTCTCGCTCGCCCATTGGTGGAACTGTCGAGAACCATAGAACACAGGTTTTAGGTGATGTACAGAAGATCCCAAGGCGACATGAGGAAAAACTTTTTAAGGCAGCGACTGGTTTTGATCTGGAATGCACTGGCTGAAAGGATTGTGGAGGCAGATTCAATCGTGGATTTCAAAAGGGAATGGGATAAATACCTGAAGTAAAATTATTGCAGAGCTGTGACGAAAGTGTGGGGGATTGGGATTAGCTGCAGTGCATGTGCAGAGAGTTAGCACGGGCTCGACGGGCAGAATGGCCTCCTTCTGTGCTGTAACCATTCTATGATTCCCTATTGGAATACCTACTGATTACTCGTTATTCTACTTTCTAGATGTTTTTCTGTTATATCTTTGAGTGAGGATCCCTTTATCTTTCCTACCATCGACGTTATGCTAACTGGTCTGTAGATTCTGGGAATTGTTCTATCTTCCATTTTAAATACAGGAATACCATGTAAATGGTGAACCACAACGTTCTTCCCTTCCCTTCCTCGACTTCTCGATCTTCATTTCTGGGGCTAGGCCGTCCACCAATATCTACTATAGTCCCACCAACACCCACAGGAGTCTTGAGTAGATTTCCTCCCACCTGGCTTCCTGGAAGGGCTCTGTTCTATTCTCAAAGTTTCTCCGCCACTGTTGCATATGTTCTGACGATGCCAACCTCCACACCAGTACTTCTGAAATGTCTTCCTATTTCCTCAGCCGAGTATTCACCTCCATTGTGATTGACAGGACCCTCGACTGTGCCAATCCTGAATTAGTCCCAACACCCGTTGCCCTCCTTGCTAGAACACAGATAGGGTTCCCCTTGCCCTCAGCTTCCACTGCACCAGCCTTCACATTCAACGGATCATCCTCTGCCATTTCCATCATGTCCAGCTAAGGCCACCAACAAACATCTCTTCCCCTGCCCTCCCATTCCCCCGGCCCTCACAAAACCCTGGTCCATTCTTCCATCACCTCTAACATCTTCTCCCCTTCCCTGGCACCTTCCTATGCAAGCACAGGAGATTCAACAGCTGCCCTTTCCCCTTTTTCCATTCCACCAGCGAAGGCCCCAAACTTTCCATTCACGTGAAAGACTGATTTATTTGTACTTCTTCCAATTTAGTATATCATACTCGCTGCCCACGATCCAGTCTCCTGTACATTGGGTGGACTAAATGCAGTTTGGGTGATTGCTTTGCTGAACACCTCTATTTAGTCCACAAGTGTGACCATGAGTTTCAGGTCACTTGCCACTTTAATTCTACATCCCACTCCCAACCTGAACCCTCTGCTCTCGGCCTCCTGCAGTGTTCCCCTTTTAAACTCAATGAGGAACAGCACTGTATTTTTCGATTGGGCATTTTATTGCATTCCAGACTCAACACTAAGTTTATAAACTTCAGATCATAACCTCCGCTCCCGTTTTCACGGACGACATGTGCTGGTAATGGAGGATGGCTCCACCAGAGCCACTGGGAGTGGAGGTGGTGATTGACAGGCAATGCCAGGCCAGGAGTTTGGTCAGGACCCCGCTTAGATTGACAGGCAGTGCCAGGCCTGGAATTTGGTCACGATACCGCTTAGATTGACAGGCAATGCCAGGCCTGGAGTCTGGTCAACATACAGCTTAGATTGACAGGCAATGCCAGGCCTGGAGTTTGGTCAGAATACCGCTTAGATTTACAGGCAATGCCAGGCCAGGAGTCTTTTCAACATACAGTTTAGACTGAAGATTCAAAACAAATACAGATCAGTTTTCAGAGTTACACAGGAAGTGAAGCAGCAGCTGTGACACTGGCAGGTTTTTGCTGAAACACTCAGAGAATCAGGCCTTGGAACTCGGCAGCTAGTGTGCAAGGTGTTAAATCAAATAGAAACACATGCAGATTTACCAGACAATAAACAGGAGACGCACTGTACACAGGTAAACAGAATGATAATCCACATGGTCAGGGATACAATTACATTAATGGCTTTGAGATGGTTTTGGAGTTACTTCATTAAGAGTCCCAGACAGGAAGTACAGACAGTGCACCAACACCCAGTCTCTTGTATATCCTGGAGGTGGAGGATATTATATACTAAATACAAGGAAATCTAAGCCTTTAATCACATTATAAATATTGGAGGGGGAATAGAAAGGCAGATTGTGTAATCGAGAGCTCCCAGGGAACCCAGGTTGGGACATCGGCTGCAGCCTGTGTTTCCCCAACTAATAAACTTAATGAAAATTTTTAGAGACATTAATTTGGGACAAAAGTATGTGGCACTTGGGAAAAAATAGGTTAATAAATGAAATTCAACAGAGATTTGTTAAGGGCAAATCGTGTGTGACTAATCTGATTTGAGTTTTTTGATGAAATAACAGAGAGGGTTGATTAGGGTAGTGCAGTTGATGTTGTGTATATGGACTTTCAAAAAGCATTTGATAAATTGCCACATAATAGACTTGTAGGAAAACTGAAGCCCATGGGATTAAAAGGAGAGTGGCAGCATGGATGCAAAATTGGCTCAGGTACAGAAAGCGAGAGTTGTGGTGAGCGGTTGTTTTTCAGATTGGAGGGAGGTATTCCCCAAGTGGTGTTCCCCAAGGGTCTATATTAGAAACACTGCTCTTTTTGATATATATTAATGACCTGGACATTATTTCAAAGTTTTCAGATGACAGGGAACTCTGAAATGTAGTAAACAGTGAGGAGGATAGTAACAGACTTCAGGAGGACATAGACAGACTGGTGAAACAGGCAGAGCATGGTAGATGCAATTTATTGTAGAGAAGTGCAAAGTGATACATTTTGGTAGAATGAGGAGAAGCAATATAAACTAAATGGTGCAATTCTAAAAGGGGTGCATGAACAGAGAGACCTGGGGTATATGTGCACAAATCTTTGAAGGAGGCAGGACAAGTTGAGAAAGCGGTTAAAAAAGCATACGTGCTCCTTGCCTTTATAAATAGAGGCACAGAAGCAAGGAAGCGATGATGAACCTTTGTAAAACACTGATTCGGCCTCAACTGGAGTATGGTGTTCAATTCTGGGCACCGCACTTTAGGAAGGATGTGAAGGCATTGGAGAAGGTGCAGAAAAGATTTATAAGAATGGTTCCAGGGATGAGGGACTTAGTTACGTGGATAGACTGGAGAAGCTGGGGTTGTTCTCCTTGGAGCAGAAAAGGGCGAGAGGAGATTTAATAGAGGATAACAGAAGGGTTTTGATAGAGTAAATAAGGAAAAACTGTTTCCAGCGGCAGGAGGGTCGGTAACCAGAGGGCACAGAATTAAGGTGATTGGATCTTAAGATCAATGGTTAAAGAACCAAAGGCAACGTAAGACAAAACTTTTTTACGCAGCGAGTGGTTAGGATCTGGAATGCGCTGCCCGACAGGGTGGAGGAGGCAGAATCAATCGTGGCTTTCAAAAGGGAGTTGGATAAAGACCTGAAGGAAATAAATTGCGGGGCTCGGGAAAAGGGCGGGGAGTGGCTGAGGGCCGGCACGGGCTGGACGGGCCAAATGGCCTCCTGTCATTTTCTGACCCGCCTCAATGTTTCTCGTCAATTAACTTTCACCAGAACTGGGAGGAGTTGGAGACTCAACAACTGAGCAACAATTCATCAACAGAGGAGGCCTTTTCCGGGAAAGGCTTTTCCGGCAAGTTTCCGTCCCGGAGGCCGAGCAAGCGGCGGGGATCCCGGCCCCAGGACCCAGGCCACAATCCCCGGCCCCGGGTACTCACGAAGCGGCTGAGCCGCGGCTTCCCGTGATTGTTAAACACCAGAATCGCCTTAATCATCGTCCCGGCCGGTGCAGCGCCGCTTCCGGTCCCCCGCCTGGTGCAGCGCCGCTTCCGGTCCCCCGCCTGGTGCAGCGCCGCTTCCGGTCCCCCGCCTGGTGCAGCGCCGCTTCCGGTCCCCCGGCAAGGTTTCCACTGTTTGCTTATTCCCTACTTCCTGTCACCAGAGGCTGTTGAATGAAAACAACCAAATCCGCGAAACTGATTAATTCTGTGACAATTATTTGCTGCACTGGTGAAGTTTCCACGGAAATAACAACAGAAAATGCTGGAAACGCTCAGCAGGTCAGGCAGCATCCGTGGAGAAACAGAGTTAACGTTTCAGGTCAATGACCCTTTGTCAGAACTGGAAAAAGTTCGAGATGTAACAGATTTTAAGCAGGTGCAGAGGCGGGGGGAGGGGAGGAAAGAACAAAAGGGAGGGTCTGTGATAGGGTGGAAGGCAGGAATGGTTAAACATTGCAAATGGGGATGGCAGAATCATCAACAGCTGCCGCCTGAAAAAAATAGGGGTAGAGGTTATGGTCTGAAATTGTTGAACTTGATGTTGATTCCCGAAGGCTGTAAAGTGCCTAACAGAAAGATGAGGTGCTGTTCCTCGAGCTTATCGGAACAGTGCAAGAAACTGAGGACAGAGAGGTCAGAGTGGGAGTGGAGCGGAGAATTAAAGTGACAAGTGACCGGAAGCTCGGGGTCACCCTTACGGACTGAACGGAGGTGTTCCCAATCTGCGTTTGGTCTCCCCAATGTAGAGGAGACCGCATCATGAGCAGCGAATACAGTATACTAAATTGCAAGAAGTACAAGTAAATCACCATTTCACCTGGAAGGAGTGTTTGGGGCCCTGGACAGTGGGAAGGGTGGAGGTATAAGGGCAGGTGTTGCATCTCCTGTGCTTGCACGGGAAGGTGCCGGGCAAAGGGGAAGGGGTGATAGAGCTGTGGACCAGGGTGCCGTGGGGGGAGCAGTCCCTTCAGAATGCTGAAAGGGGAGGTGAGGTGAAGATGTGTTTGGTGGTGGGATCACGCTGGAGGTGGCGGAAATGGTGGAGGATGATCCGTTGAATGTGGAGGCTGGTGGGGTGAAAGGTGAGGACAAGGGGAGCCTTATCATGATTCCGGGAGGGGCAGGGGTGAGGGCAGAAGTGCGGGAGATAGAACGGACACGGTCAAGGCCCGTGTCAACCACAGTAGAGGGGAATCCTCGGCTGAGGAAAAAGGAAGTTTCCGCTGAATTGGACTGGGCTCGGGCCTGCAGCAGCTTTTTCACAATTACTCTGAGCCACGAGCAGCGACGGCGCACAGGCCCAAACAGCAAAGACAAAGTACTTTCCTCCCGGGTTGCCAGCAGCCGGGCCCAGGAGACCCAACCTCCAATCCGGGAGGCTTGGCAGCCCGCAGTGAGGATCGGGCTGTGTCTCCCAGTCACTGTATAGATGGAGGTTTAGAGGGAATTTCCTCCAAACTTCACCCCTCACCAATCCGTGTGAGAAACTCAGGGTAAGTCGCAGGTCACCAATATTCAATGTTCAGTCCAACTGTTGACACCAAACTTCTAATCCTGGCAGGATAGGTGCACCAAAGTCAGTGTTCTCAGCCCAACATCCCCAGCATCGAATCTTTGACCACGCTCGATCAGCTCCAATGTACAAGGACAAAACAGTATGCCTAGTCTTGTACTCAATTTTCCTATAGATACAACCCCAAACCCTATTTGCTCTAGCTATCGCTAAACTTTGCTCATGATCTTTAAGGATGTATGCACTAGGATGCCCAAGTCTCTTTCTATCTCCGCCATCTTTTAATGCCTTTCCCTGAAGGGTGTATGAATGTTGAGTATTTGCCCTGCCCACATGCATAACATTGTGCGTATCTAAGTTATATATCATTTTCCAGTCTTGAGCCCAATCACCCAGCACATTAAGATCTGCCTGAAGCAGACGAGCATCATCTACAGTTCTAACACTCGCACAGATCTTGGTATCATCTGCAAATTTGCAGATTGTGCCCAAAACACCTACATCCAGATCATTAATAAAAGTAGTAAAGAGGAACGGTCCCAACACTGTTCCCTGCGGGACAGCACTGGTGACCGGTCCCCAAACAGATCCAAATCCATCGAGAACTACTTTTTGCCTACGTCCTGTCAGCCAATTCTGAATCCAGCTCAATATATTACCACTTTGATCTTATAGAGAAGCCTCTTATGCGGTACCTTATCAAAAGCTTTTTGGTAATCTAAGTAGACAATGTCCACTGGACTTCCCTCATCACCAACTTTGTAACTTCTTCAAAAAATACAATTAGATCTGTAAGACATGACCGGCTTTTTATGAAGCCATGTTGGGTGTCTCTAATATGGCCCTCTCTATCCAAGTATTCATATATTGCATCCCCAATGATTCCTTCAAGCATCTTCCCTATTACTGATGTTAAACTAATGGGCCTATAGTTACCCGGGTCTGTCTTGTCACCTTTTTTTAAAGATGGAGACTACATTAGCCTCCTTCCAGTCTATAGGAACCATTCCAGAGTGCAGTGAGCTATTAGAAATACAGGCTAGGGCTGGCACAGCACATGCCCCATCTCCCTGAGGACTCTCGAGTGGATATCATCCAGCCCGGCTGCTCCATCTATTTCCAAGTTCTTAATTCTTTCTAAAACAATCTGTTCATCTATGTTAATACTGGTTTTGTTAGTAAAATTGTTAAATTCTAATAGTTGAGCATCATCTTCAAGGGTGAAGACCGATGCAAAGTACTCATTTAATATTTCCGCCATACCCAATGAGTCCTTTGTAACCTGTCATTGAACACTCTTCAATGGCCCAATACAGACTTTGATAGTTCTCCCACTCTTCACAAGTGAAAAAGCTTTTCCCATTGCTTCCACAGTTGTCTACAATCCTTTTTTCCATGAGCCAGTCAGCCACCTTGGCTTTTTCTGACCACATTTTCTTCTTTTTGACTTTGGGTTCATATTTGTTTTCCACATTTTTTAGCTTGTTCTTAAAAACTTTCCACTTATATTCTATTATATTATATTAAGGGATAGATCAATAGAGATGCAGTGGCAGATATTTAAGGGGATATTTCAGAATACACAGAATATATACATTCCAACGAAAAAGAAAAATTCCAAGGGGAGGACCCACCATCCGTGGTTAAGTAAAAAAGTTAAAGATAGTATCAAACTTAAAGAAAAAGCATATAATTGCACAAAGATGCGTGGCAGGTCAGAAGATTGGACAGAATATAAAAAACAGCAGAGAATGACTGAATGAAATGATTAATAAGGAGAGAAAAATTAGAGTATGAGAGAAAGGTAGCTAGATATATAAAAACAGATAGTAAGAGTTTCTATAAATATTTCAAAAAGAAAAGAGTCAACAGAGTGAGCACTGGTCCTATAAAAACTGAGTCTGAGGAATTAATAATGGCAAATAAGGAGATGGCAGCTGAATTGAACAGGTATTTTGCATCGGTCTTCAATATAGAGGATACAAGTAACATCCCAGTAACCTCCCTCACACTGTCACTCAGTAACCCTCTCCCCAGCACCCTGTGTTACTGACTGTATCTCTACTGATGTTAATCCAGCTCCCTCACACTGCCACTCAGTAACCCTCTTCCCCAGCACCCTGTGTTACTGACTGTATCTCTACTGATGTTAATCCAGCTCCCTCACACTGCCACTCAGTAACCCTCTCCCCCAGCGCCCTGTGTTACTGACTGTATCTCTACTGATGTTAATCCAGCTCCCTCACACTGCCACTCAGTAACCCTCTCCCCCAGCGCCCTGTGTTACTGACTGTATCTCTACTGATGTTAATCCAGCTCCCTCACACAGTCACTCAGTAACCCCTCTCCCCCAGTGCCCTGCATTACTGTATGTATCTCTACTGATGTTGATCCCCTCTCATTCTTCTAAACTCCAATGAGTATAGGCTCAACCTTTCTTCATAAGACAACCCCTTCATCTCCAGAATCAACCTCGTGAACCTTCTCTTAAATAAGGAGACCAAAACTGTACGCAGTATTCCAGTTGTGTTCTCACCAATGCCCCGTATAGTTGTAACAGGACTTCCCTACTTTTATACTCCATTCCCTTTGCAATAAAGGCCAACACTCCATTTGCCTTCCTAATTACTTGCTGTTCCTGCATGCTAACTTTTTGTGTTTCATGTACGAGGACACCCAGATCCCTCTGTACCTCAGCATTTTGTAATCTCTCATTTTGCAGCAAATGTTGGTACAGGGTAAATCTCTCTCTACACTGTGCCATCAAATTCTCCCAAGTCAAGTACAGCACGAGTAAAGCTCCCGCTACCCAATCCCACCAAACACACCCAGGGCAGGTACAGCATAGACCTTCCCTTTTGTTCTTTCCTCCCATTCCCCCCTTTCCCTGCCTCTATATTTGCTTAAAAACTGTTCCATCTGTAACATTTTCCTGTTCTGATAAAAGGTCATCGACCTGAAACAGTAACTCTGTTTCTCTCTCCACAGATGCTGCCTGACCTGCTGAGCAATGTTCCCTGTAAGGTGCGTGGGTGCGCGGCAATCTGTAAGGTCCCGTGCACTGAAATTCATAGGCTGCGCAGTGAGCTGGAGCGGTGATGCAGTGATGTGGGAGCTTTACTCTGTATCTAACCCGTGTTGTTCCTACCCTGTGTGTTTTTGATGGGCTGGTTTAAAGAGAGCTTTACTCTATCGATTCTGTAGCAAGTCCGGGGATTCAGTGCATACACAGCGCAGACGGAAACACGGAACTTGCGGGGCCTCTACCAAGGCCTAAGTCGTGGTTACGGAGACCATGATTTCAGGGCCATTATCTTTGTTTGATGTAATCCTTCACTCCTGTGTATACAGACAGCGAGTCTCACGGCTTAAAATTCATTCAAATCTCAGTAAGAATACCCAGAACAGACTTTAATTGTCTTTTATTTGCTGCATTTTTCTAAGGTGAACCCAGATATCTGCAGACCAACATTCGTCCACATGTGAGCCCCTCCTCTCCATTTAAATCAAATCACGGTAACACTTTATTATTTAATCTACAATCACTGAGGTTCAGTATTGAAATATACCAGGAGATCCAGGCACGTTTTGATAAAGCAGATTTACAATGAGTTCAGTGGGGAAACAACAGCAATTCCTTTCGGCTCACTGGACTCACTGAAGGGAGTTTCTGTTCCACAGCAGCAGGTGTACAAACCAGAGTCCGTCAGACCCCCTCACTATAACTGTGAACATTATTTCATAAACAGTGTGAGGGAACTTTAAACACAATCCGTGCTGTTACTATGCTGGGAGTGTGTGATTCGGCTGTGTGGAAATATCTTTAATCTGTATCTAAACAGTGATGTATCTGACCTGTGAGTGTTTCATGGGGCGGTGTAGAGGGAGCTTTACTCTGTATCTAACTGCTGCTGCAGCTACCCTAAGAGTGATTGATGGGACAGTGTAGAGAGAAATTTACTCTGTATCTAACCCATGCTGTACCTGCCCTGGGAGTGTGTGATGGGACAGTGTAGAGGGAGTTTTACTCTGTATCTAACCCATGCTGTACCTGCCATGGGAGTGTTTGACGGGAAAGTGTAGAGGGAGCTTTACTCTGTATCTAACCCGTGCTGGACCTGCCCTGGGAGTGTTGAATTGGACAGTGTAGAGGGAGCTTTACTCCCTATCTAACCGGTGCTGTGAAATCGCTGCCACGAGTAGATGTCATTTAAACTGGCCGCCACAGATAGATATCTCTAAAAATGGCCAGGCAGATGGATAATTCTTAAAATAGCTGCCGTGGATGGATATCTCTTAAAATGGCCGCCACTGTTCCCCATAACCCTTGACTCCCCTGTAGCTCAAGTTTCTGTCTATCTCAGCCTTGAAAGGCAGTTAAGAAGGCAAATGGTATGTTGGTCTTCATAGCGAGAGGATTCGAGTACAGGAGCAAGAATGTCTTACTGCAGTTGTACAGGGCCTTGGTGAGACCACACCTTGAGTATTGTGTGCAGTTTTGGCCGTCTTATCTGAGGAAGGATGTTCTTGCCATGGAGGGAGTGCAGCGAAGATTCACCAGACTGATACCTGGGATGGCAGGAATGACGCATGAGGAGAGATTGGTTCGATTGGGCTTATATTCGCTGGAGTTTAGAAGAATGAGAGGGGATCTCATTGAAACTTATACAATTCTAACAGGACTGGACAGACTAGGTGCAGGAAGGATGTTCCCGATGGCGGGGGAGTCCAGAACCAGGGGTCACAGTCTAAGGATAAGGGGTAAGCCAATTAGGACAGAGATGAGGAGGAATTTCTTCACCCAGAGAGTGGTGAACTTGTGGAATTCTCTACCACAAAAGGCAGTTGAGGCCAATTCATTAAATATATTCAAGAAGGAGTTCGATATATTTCTTAAGGCTAAAGGGATCAAGGAATATGGGGAGAAGGCAGGGACAGGGTACTGAATTTGGATGATCAGCCATGATCTCATTAAATGGCGGAGCGGGCTCGAGGGGCCGAATGGCCTACTCCTGCTCCTATCTTCTATGTTTCTATGAATATATTCACTGACTCAGCCTCCACAGCTCTCCGGGGTAGAAAATTCCAAAGATTCACGATCCTCTGAGAGAAGAAATTCCTCTTCATCTTCATCTTAAATGGGCGACCCCTTATCCTGAAACTATGCCCCCTAGTTCTAGATTGACCCATGAGGGGAAAATAACTCTCAGCATCTACCGTGTCAAGCCCCCTCAGAATCTTGTATGTTTCAATAAGATCACCTCTCATTCTTCTAAACTCCTATGAGTATAGGCCCAACCTGCTCGACCTTTCCTCATAAGACAACCCTTTCAACTTGGGAATCAGCCTAGGGAACCTTCTCTGAACAGCCTCCAATGCAAATATATCCCTCCTTAAATAAGGTGACCAAAACTGTATGCAGTACTCCTGGTGTGGTCTCGCCAACACCCTGTACAGTTGTAGCGAGACTTCCCTGTTAAGTCTGTGTGTTCCAGTTGTATTAAGGTTAATTACTGACACAGACTACAAGAATAAAGTTCAACAGGTCTTTACTAGTTGGAGGTCAGGACTATACTAAATACAATATCACTACACAGTACTTATATACCGGTGGTCACCACCGGTATTACGTATACAGCAGCCAGAGAAAGTAGTACATCTCTTAAGGTGGAACAGGCTTAAGTTCTCTTAAGGTGGAACAGGTTACATACACCACAATCCTCCCTTTTTAGCTTAACAGTCATATCCCCATTTAACATAACATAATAACATATATACATATATAACTTCAGGTATAAACAGTTCAAAGGTTCAGTCTCTCAGGAGGCCTTCTGATTCGGTTTGGATAACGCCTTTCAGTGGTCTCTGATTCTTGTTGCTGAGGTGACTCTTCTTGTTGGTTTCCTATGTATTGGACGTCATCATCAGGTACAGTCCCTGCCGAGGTAGATGCTTCAGGTTCATTAACGTCTTCCACAGTTGTCTCTGTCGCAACCATGGGTTCGACCCTTGCTCTTGATTCTACCAGTTGATCCGCATGACGCCTTATCACATTGTTACCAATATCTACTGTGTACATCAGAGGTCCTTGTCTGGCCCGAATTGTTCCGGACTGCCATTTTTCGTTTCCATAGCCCCTTGCCAACATTGGTTGTCCTACGTCGAAACTTCGAGTGGACTTGTTATTAATATGCCGGAACTGTTTGTTTTCCACTTCCCTCCGCACATTTGGTTTTAACAAGTCCAACCTGGACCGCAACCTCCTGTTATAAAACATCATGGCAGGACTTTGGTTAGTCACTGCATGAGCGGCGTTTCGATATGCCATTAGGAAATTGTCCACCTTGTGTTGTAACGGAATCTGATCATCGTTCATGGCCTTTATTGCCTTTTTGAATGTTTGGACAAATCTCTCGGCCAACCTGTTTGTCGCCGGATGATATGGGGCAGAGGTATAATGTTTCACCCCATTCTTCTTTAAGAATTTTTGGAATTCTTCCGACACGAACTGTGGTCCGTTGTCCGAACATATCTGTTCTGGCAATCCGTTCCTTGCGAATATTGTTCTTAACACCGCAATTGTCTTTTCTGAAGTAGTGGTATTCATCTTGATCACTTCTGGCCATTTGGAATGTGCGTCCACCGCAATTAGGAACATGGAGTCCATGAATGGACCAGCAAAGTCAATATGTACGCGTTGCCATGGGGCTGAAGGCCATTCCCATGGGTGTAACGGTGCGATCGGAGGTGCATTTTGCACTTTTTGGCACCCAGCGCAGCTTTTTGTCAACTCCTCTATCTGTTGGTCAATGCCCGGCCACCATACATAAGCCCTAGCAAGACTTTTCATCTTAACTCCCCCCAGATTACCTTCATGCAGTTCCTTTAGAACTCTTTCCCGTAACTTGGGAGGAATAATCACTCTTGTCCCGTACATCAAAGTACCATGGCAGACGGACAGCTGGTCTCGCCTTGCCGAGAATGCCGGTAACAGAGGATCACCATGTGTTGGCCATCCTTTCACTGTCACCTCGTAAACTCGGGACAGTGTCGGGTCGTTCCTGGTTTCTCTTTCAATACTTGCATTGGTGACTGGTAAACAGATGATGGTCGAATGAAATAACTCAACAGGGTCAACTTTCGTCATCTCTTCTGCTTCAGGTAGTGGCAGGCGCGACAGCCCATCAGCATTGCCATGCTGCTTTGTACCTTTGAATTCTATTTGATATTGATGTGCCCCTAGGAAAAGGGACCATCTCTGGAGTCGCTGTGTTGTCATCACCGAAACACCCTTCTTAGGGTTAAAAATGGATACCAACGGCTGATGGTCTGTCAGAAGTGTGAATTTTTGGCCCTGCAGGTAATGATTAAACTTCTTCACTCCCCATACAAGGCTGAGAGCCTCCCTATCGATCTGCGCATAGTTGCGCTCAGCGGAGGTCAATGATCTGGATGCAAACGCGACTGGCCTTTCCGTGCCATTTGGCAACTTGTGTGAGAGTACTGCCCCAATACCATATGGAGAAGCATCACAAGCCAACCGAATAGGCAGTGTCGGATTGAAGTGAGCCAACACTTCCTCTGAGGTGATCAATTCTTTGCTTTTGCGAAATGCCTTCTTACAGTTTTCACTCCATTCCCATGGTACCCCCTTCTGTAAAAGAGCATTCAGCGGGTGCAGTACCGTGGATAGATTCGGTAGAAACTTATGGTAATAGTTAATCAATCCCAGAAACGACCTCAACTGAGAGACATTTTCCGGAGCGGGAGCCTTTACAACTGCCTCTATCTTGTCAGGAGACTTATGAAGCCCCTCCCGGTCAATGACATGACCACAGTATGAGAGCCACTTCTGAAAGAACTCACATTTCTGCCGATTAACTCTAAGTCCATACTCTTTCAGTCTGTTGAGCACCAGTTCCAAGTTTGCGAGGTGTTCTTCATCACCATCACCTGTAATCAGAATATCGTCCAGGTAACATTGTGTGCCTGGAATTCCCTGTAATACCTGCTCCATGGCCCTCTGCCAAATTGCCGGAGCCGATGCCACTCCAAAAACCAGCCTATTATACCGGTACAAACCTCTATGCGTGTTGATCGTGAGGTACTGGCGTGACTCTTCTTCAACCTCCATCTGCAAGTACGCCTGCGCCAGGTCTATCTTGGTGAAGTGTTTCCCGCCAGACAACGAAGCAAAAATATCCTCAATCCGCGGAAGCGGATACTGCACCGTGTGAAGCACCGGATTAACGGTGATCTTGAAATCTCCACAGATGCGAACCTTCCCTGGTTCTCCTGGCTTGTTGCTCGAAGGACGTTTCATAATGGGAACAATGGGCGTAGCCCACTCACTCCAATCTACCTTAGACAGTACACCTGAACGTTCTAGCGCTTCCAGTTCCGCTTATACAGTAGGTCGTATTGCATAGGGTACCGGTCTGGCATTGAAAAATTTTGGTTGTGCATGTTCATCAATCTTGATGTTTGCCGTAATTCCTTTTAGTGTTCCCAGTCCTTGCTGGAACACCTCTTTAGCATCATCCAATATTTTGGACAATCGTTTAGGTTTGACATCTGTTTCCCCGGAATCTACCGTTAGTGCTTTTAAGGAGTGCCAGTCCATATTCATTTTCCTAATCCACTCCCGTCCCAGTAGTGGTGGACCTCCTTCAGGTAGCACATACAAGTCCATTACTTGGCTTTCTTCGCCCTTGTGGACCACTTTTACCTCTATCTTTCCGATGGGGTACACTCTTTGGCCCGTGTATGTTTTCAATATAATCTCCGTATCCCGTAGGGGAATATGTTGGAATAACCTTTTGTAATCTTTCTTATTCATGACCGTCAATGCCGATCCAGTGTCCAATTCCATCTTTACTTGGACTCCTGCTATCTGAAAAGTGACCCAAATTGTCTGGAGATCTGCATCCTTACCAACGTTGTGTACTCTTAAGCTACCCAGTTCATTACTGCTAGCGTCTGAATCTGACTTCTGTTCGTTCGAACTGGTCTTTGTCACTTTGTGCACCTTTATGTATTTTCCTTGCGGTGACTTTTTGTTGCTGGTCTTCTTTCCTGACCGGCATACTTTAGCTATGTAGCCAAGCCTGCCACACGTTCTGCATTCTTGGTTTTTAAACCAACACTGGTTCTGATCGTGTGTTGTCTTTCCACAACGATAACATTTTACAGTACTCAAACCCAATTTATTTGTACTGAGTTCCGGTGACCATAGCTGCATTACTGCCGTGCCTCTCGCTGCGGCTTCGTGTGCTGCTGCCATAGTGACCGCTTTCTCAAGCGTCAGCTCATTCTCCTCGAGCAGTCGCTTTTGTGTATCTTCTTTTAATAATCCACACACAAATTTATCTCTTAGCACTTCTGTCAGTCCCGTTCCAAACTGACAGTACTTTGCTAGCTTACGCAATTCCATTAAATATTCAGCATTGCTTTCATCCTTCAGCTGCCTTCTGCTGTAAAATTTAAATCGTTCCGCTAGCATCAGCGGCGTGGGGTTTAGATGATTTTTCAGGACAGTAACAATCTCCTCGAACGTCTTATCCGCCAGTTCATCTGGTGATAAAAGGTGTTTCAATTGCCCGTATGTCTTTGCACCCATTAAGTTCAATAAAGTTAGTGCTTTCTCTGCATCTGGGATTTTATTTGCTTTACAATAATTTTGTATGCGTTCTACATACATGGCCCAATCCTCAATGTCGCTATCAAAGGTATCAATGTTCCCATGTTTAGGCATCGTTGCAATTTATTTTATCCCAAGATGGCGGCTTCCCGCTCTTGTCTTCCTCCTCCGCCTACAAAATGGCGGTCTTCACCCACTGGCTGCAATGGCGTTTGGCGTGCCGCTGCTGCTCCCCTTTCCCAGCGGTTAGTAACTCCCCCGACGCTGTCTCCGCTTCACCGTGGCTCCCTCGGGCATTCGCGCTTCCCCGATATCGCGCCTCGCAGCCCTTCTTGCAGCCCGGTTATTAGCACCGGCTGCGTTCACCTTCACCGCGGCTCTCGTGCCTTCAGTCGCCCCAGATGCTGCGCCTTTTTGGCCCGAAAGCGGCACGGCCCTTATCACCAGCCGCAATCGATGTCCCCGCGCTGCGCCTTTCGGCCCGAATGCGGCCCGGCCCTTATCTCCGGTCGCGATCGATCTCACCGCCCTTATTCCTCCGTCTTCCTCCCCCCGTCTGTACAGCCAACGCGGCTGACTTTCTGCTCACGTCGCTGACCGGCTTACCCGCCACCGAGGTAGAAAGAAGATAGCTGACTGCCGCTGATGGAGGCTTCGAGTTCAGGATGTCTTCTGCACTCTGGGTTCTCGATGCCTGCCGCGCGACGTGTCTTCCAGCAGGGTGATGAGGGTGGATGCCTCTCTTCGACGCCCGTTCTGTGGACGGAGCCTCCGTGGATATAAACTGCCGCAGGGTAAGAATCGGACTCGTCACCACTGTTAAGTCTGTGTTCCAGTTGTATTAAGGTTAATTACTGACACAGACTACAAGAATAAAGTTCAACAGGTCTTTACTAGTTGGAGGTCAGGACTATACTAAATACAATATCACTACACAGTACTTATATACCGGTGGTCACCACCGGTATTACGTATACAGCAGCCAGAGAAAGTAGTACATCTCTTAAGGTGGAACAGGCTTAAGTTCTCTTAAGGTGGAACAGGTTACATACACCACATTCCCTACTTTTATACTCCATCCCCTAGCAATAAAGGCCAACATTCCATTTGCCTTCCTAATTACTTGCTAACTTTTTGTGTTTCATGTACGAGGACACCCAGATCCTTCTGTAGTCTCTCCATTTAAATAATATTTTGCTTTTCTATTCTTCCTCCCAAAGTGGATAACCCCACATTTCCCCACATTATACTCCATTTGCCAAATTCCTGCCCACTCACTTAACCTATCTATACCCCTTTGCAGACTTTGTGTCCTCCTCACAACTTGCTTTCCCACCTATCTTTGTATCGTCAGCAAATTTGGCTACAGCACACTCGGTCCCTTCATCCAAGTCATTAATGTAGATTGTAAATAGTTGAGGCCCCAGCACTGATCCCTGTGGTACCCCACTAGTTACAGTTTGCCAATAGAAAGTTGCAGCACGGAAGGAGGCCATTTCGGCCCATCGTGTCCATGCCGGCCAACAAAGAGCAATCCAGCCTAATCCCACGTCCCAGCTCTTGGTCCATAGTCCTGCAGGTTACGGCACTTCAAGCGCACATCCAAGTACTTTTTAAATGTGGTGAGAGTTTCTGCCTCTCCCACCCTTTCAGGCAGTGAGTTCCAGACCCCCACCACCCTCTGGGTGAAGAAATTTCCCCTCAAACCCTCCACCAGTTACTTTAAATCTGTGCCCCCTGGTTTTTGACCCCTCTGCTAAGGGAAATAGGTCCTTTCTATCCACTTTACCTAGGCCCCTCATAATTTTATACACTTCAGTAAGGTCTCCCCTCAGACTCCTCTGTTCCAAGGAAAACAGACCCAGCCTATCAAATCTTTCCTCATAGCTAAGATTCTCTACTCCCGGGAACATCCTTGTACATCTCCTCTGTACCCTCTCTAGTGCAATCACATCTTCCTGTTAGCTGCACACATTAAGGGCTATTCAACTATGGGAGGCACATCAGGCAAGCACATGGCTACATTCATTAAGGGCCCACTCCTGCCCTGGGAGTGTTTGACGGGACAGTGTAGAGGGAGCTTTACTCTGTATCTAACCCATGCTGTATCTGCCCCGGGAGTGTCTGATGGGACAGTGTAGAGGGAGCTTTACAACCACGGGTTAATTGAGTGTTAATGGAAACAAGAGTTATGTAATGATTGTTAAAAATTGCAGGAAGCTACTTTAGAAGAAACCACTCTTCGTTTATTGAGAAAGACACAGAAAAATACTCCGATAATGTACAATTCGATTTGGTTTGAATGCTTGAAATAGCAGATTAAAAATTGTGAGTACAATGAAGTTTGCTTCCCGCTATTAATTACGAAGTACCTAAAATAATTCAACACTCCTCGTGATAAGAGCAGGGATTAATATTGTGGAGAATGTTTGAGGGAAAAACATCAGAAGCGAAATTGGTAAATTATAAATCTTTACATCAACATATGAGTGAACATTTCCAAGTCAGTCTGACTTGTCTTTCTTCCTGGACAGCAAAACCAATGTTTATTTCTGTTAAGTCATAGCTTTTCCTGCTTTTGTTTATAGTTCAGTGACACAAATAGTGTGTATATTTGTAAATTGTAAAATAACAAAAATAAATCACATTTCTGTGACATTTTTTATGTCTTAAACGATTCAAGTTGTGGCTCGGAATCTGTACTCTTTTTTTCTCTTTCTTTCTTCTGTCTCCTCTTCTTCCTCCTCCAGTTCTCATTTTTTCCTTCCTTCTTTCCTTCTTCTTTCCTTCTTTCCTTCTTCTTTCCTTCTTTCCTTCTTCTTTCTTTCTTTCCTTCTTCTTTCTTTCATTCTTTCTTTCCTTCTTCTTTCTTTCATTCTTTCTTTCCTTCATCTTTCTTTCTTTCTTTCCTTCTTCTTTCTTTCTTTCTTTCTTTCTTTCCTTCTTCTTTCTTTCTTTCTTTCCTTCTTCCTTTCTTTCCTTCTTCTTTCTTTCTTTCTTTCTTTCTTTCCTTCTTCTTCCTTTCTTTCTTTCTTTCTTTCCTTCTTCTTTCTTTCTTTCTTTCTTTCCTTCTTCTCTTTCTTTCTTTCTTTCCTTCTTCTTTCTTTCCTTCTTCTTTCTTTCTTTCTTTCCTTCTTCTTTCTTTCTTTCTTTCCTTCTTCTCTTTCTTTCTTTCTTTCTTTCTTTCCTTCTTCTTTCTTTCTTTCTTTCCTTCTTCTTTCCTTCTTTCTTTCTTTCTTTCCTTCTTCTTTCGTTCTTTCTTTCCTTCTTCTTTCTTTCTTTCTTTCTTTCCTTCTTCTTTCTTTCTTTCCTTCTTCTTTCTTTCTTTCTTTCTTTCCATCTACTTTCTTTCTTTCTTTCCTTCTTTCTTTCTTTCTTTCTTTCTTTCCTTCTTCTTTCTTTCTTTCTTTCTTTCTTTCCTTCTTTCTTTCTTTCTTTCTTTCCTTCTTCCTTTCTTTCCTTCTTCTTTCTTTCTTTCCTTCTTCTTTCTTTCTTTCTTTCTTTCTTTCCTTCTTCTTTCCTTCTTTCTTTCTTTCTTTCCTTCTTCTTTCTTTCTTTCTTTCCTTCTTCTTTCTTTCTTTCCTTCTTCTTTCTTTCTTTCTTTCTTTCCTTCTTCGTTCTTTCTTTCTTTCTTTCCATCTTCTTTCTTTCTTTCTTTCTTTCTTTCCTTCTTCTTTCTTTCTTTCTTTCCTTCTTCTTTCTTTCTTTCTTTCTTTCTTTCTTTACTTCTTCCTTTCTTTCCTTCTTCTTTCTTTCTTTCTTTCTTCTTTCTTTCTTTCCTTCTTCTTTCTTTCTTTCTTTCCTTCTTCTCTTTCTTTCTTTCTTTCTTTCCTTCTTCTTTCTTTCTTTCTTTCCTTCTTCTTTCTTTCTTTCTTCTTTCTTTCTTCCTTTCTTTCTTTCCTTCTTCATTCTTTCTTTCTTTCTTTCTTTCTTTCCTTCTTCTTTCCTTCTTCTTTCTTTCTTTCTTTCTTTCTTTCTTTCCTTCTTCTTTCTTTCTTTCTTTCCTTCTTTCTTTCTTTCTTTCCATCTTTCTTTCCTTTTCTTTCTTTCTTTCTTTCCTTCTTCTTTCTTTCTTTCTTTCTTTCCTTCTTCTTTCTTTCTTTCCTTCTTCCTTCTTTCTTTCTTTCTTTCCTTCTTCTTTCTTTCTTTCTTTCCTTCTTCTTTCTTTCTTTCTTTCTTTCTTTCCTTCTTCTTTCTTTCTTTCTTTCTTTCTTTCCTTCTTCTTTCTTTCTTTCTTTCTTTCTTTCCTTCTTCTTTCTTTCTTTCTATCTTTCTTTCTTTCCTTCTTCTTTCTTTCTTTCTTTCCTTCTTCTTTCTTTCTTTCCTTCTTTCCTTCTTCTGTCTTTCTTTCTTTCTTTCTTTCCTTCTTCTTTCTTTCTCTTTCTTTCTTTCCTTCTTCTTTCTTTCTTTCTTTCTTTCCTTCTTCTTTCTTTTTTCTTTCTTTCTTTCCTTCTTCTTTCTTTCTTTCTTTCTTTTCTTCTTCTTTCTTTCTTTCTTTCCTTCTTCTTTCTTTCTTTCTTTCTTTCCTTCTTCTTTCTTTCTTTCTTTCCTTCTTCTTTCTTTCTTTCTTTCTTTCTTTCCTTCTTCTTTCTTTCTTTTCTTCTTTCCTTCTTCTTTCTTTCTTTCTTTCTTTCCTTCTTTCTTTCTTTCTTTCTTTCCTTCTTTCTTTCTTTCCTTCTTCTTTCTTTCTTTCTTTCTTTCTTTCCTTCTTTCTTTCTTTCTTTCCTTCTTCTTTCTTTCTTTCCTTCTTTCTTTCTTTCTTTCTTTCCTTCTTCTTTCTTTCTTTCTTTCATTCTTTCTTTCCTTTTTCTTTCTTTCCTTCTTCTTTCTTTCTTTCTTTCCTTCTTCTTTCTTTCTTTCTTTCCTTCTTCTTTCTTTCTTTCCTTCTTCTTTCTTTCTTTCTTTCTTTCCTTCTTCTTTCTTTCTTTCCTTCTTCTTTCTTTCTTTCTTTCCTTCTTCTTTCTTTCTTTCTTTCTTTCCTTCTTCTTTCTTTCTTTCCTTCTTCTTTCTTTCTTTCTTTCTTTCCTTCTTCTTTCTTTCTTTCCTTCTTCTTTCTTTCTTTCTTTCCTTCTTCTTTCTTTCTTTCTTTCTTTCCTTCTTCTTTCTTTCTTTCCTTCTTCTTTCTTTCTTTCTTTCTTTCCTTCTTCTTTCTTTCTTTCCTTTTTCTTTCTTTCCTTCTTCTTTCTTTCTTTCCTTCTTCTTTCTTTCTTTCCTTCTTTTTTTCTTTCCTTCTTTCTTTCTTTCTTTCTTTCCTTTTTCTTTCTTTCCTTCTTCTTTCTTTCTTTCTTTCCTTCTTCTTTCTTTCTTTCTTTCTTTCTTTCCTTTTTCTTTCTTTCTTTCTTTCTTTCCTTCTTCTTTCTTTCTTTCTTTCCTTTTTCTTTCTTTCTTTCTTTCTTTCTTTCCTTCTTCTTTCTTTCTTTCTTTCTTTCCTTCTTCTTTCTTTCTTTCTTTTCTTCTTCTTTCTTTCTTTCTTTCCTTCTTTCTTTCTTTCCTTCCTTCTTTCTTTCTTTCCTTCCTTCTTCTTTCTTTCTTTCTTTCCTTCTTCTTTCTTTCTTTCTTTCTTTCCTTTTTCTTTCTTTCTTTCTTTCTTTCTTTCCTTCCTTCTTTCTTTCTTTCCTTCCTTCTTTCTTTCTTTCTTTCCTTCTTCTTTCTTTCTTTCTTTCCTTCTTCTTTCTTTCTTTCCTTCTTTCTTTCTTTCTTTCCTTCTTCTTTCTTTCTTTCTTTCTTTCCTTCTTCTTTCTTTCTTTCTTTCCTTCTTCTTTCTTTCTTTCTTTCCTTCTTCTTTCTTTCTTTCTTTCCTTCTTCTTTCCTTCTTCCTTTCCTTCTTCTTTCTTTCTTTCCTTCTTCTTTCTTTCTTTCTTTCCTTCTTCTTTCCTTCTTCCTTTCCTTCTTCTTTCTTTCTTTCTTTCTTTCTGTCCTTCTTCTTTCTTTCCTTCTTTCTTTCCTTCTTCTTTCTTTCTTTCTTTCCTTCTTCTTTCTTTCTTTCTTTCTTTCCTTCTTTCTTTCTTTCTTTCCTTCTTCTTTCTTTCTTTCCTTCTTCTTTCTTTCTTTCTTTCTTTCCTTCTTCTTTCTTTCTTTCTTTCCTTCTTCTTTCTTTCTTTCTTTCCTTCCTTCTTCTTCCTTTCTTTCTTTCTTTCCTTCCTTCTTCTTCCTTTCTTTCTTTCCTTCTTCTTCCTTTCTTTCTTTCCTTCTTCTTCCTTTCTTTCTTTCCTTCTTCTTCCTTTCTTTCTTTCCTTCTTCTTCCTTTCTTTCCTTCTTCTTCCTTTCTTTCTTTCCTTCTTCTTTCCTTCTTTCCTTCCTTCCTTCCTTCCTTCCTTCTTTCCTTCCTTCCTTCCTTGTCTCCTCCTCCTGTTCTCTTTTTTCTCTTTCTTTCTGTCCTCTTCTGTCCTCTTCTTTCCACTTCTGTCCTCTTCTGTCCACTTCTGTCCTCTTCTTTCCTCTTCTGTCCACTTCTGTCCTCTTCTTTCCACTTCTGTCCTCTTCTTTCCTCTTCTGTCCTCTTCTGTCCACTTCTGTCCTCTTCTGTCCACTTCTTTCCACTTCTTTCCACTTCTGTCCACTTCTGTCCACTTCTGTCCTCTTCTTTCCTCTTCTGTCCACTTCTGTCCACTTCTGTCCTCTTCTTTCCACTTCTGTCCTCTTCTTTCCACTTCTGTCCTCTTCTGTCCTCTTCTTTCCACTTCTGTCCTCTTCTGTCCACTTCTGTCCTCTTCTTTCCACTTCTGTCCTCTTCTTTCCTCTTCTATCCACTTCTGTCCTCTTCTTTCCTCTTCTGTCCACTTCTTTCCACTTCTGTCCTCTTCTTTCCTCTTCTGTCCACTTCTGTCCTCTTCGTTCCTCTTCTGTCCACTTCTGTCCTCTTCTGTCCTCTTCTGTCCTCTTCTTTCCTCTTCTGTCCACTTCTGTCCTCTTCTTTCCTCTTCTGTCCACTTCTGTCCTCTTCTTTCCACTTCTGTCCTCTTCTTTCCACTTCTGTCCTCTTCTGTCCTCTTCTTTCCACTTCTATCCTCTTCTGTCCTCTTTCTCTTTTTCTTTTTATTCCTCTTCCTCCTCCTCCTCATCCGAGGCGGGTCTGTGAGGAGCCACTTGGTCCTGAGGAATCTGCAAGCCATGATGCTGTGCCATGTTGTGAAGTACACAGCAAACCACGATGATTCTGGAGACCCTGGCTGCTGAGTACTGTAGGGCTCCACCTGATCTATCCAGGCATCTGAAGCGCATCTTCAGCAATCCGATGGTTTGCTCAATAATGCATCTGGTGGAAGTGTGGCTGGAGTTGTAGCGCTCCTCAGCTTCGTTGGTTGGTCTCCTCAACGGCATCATTAGCCACGTCCTCAGGGGCTAGCCCTTGTCTCCAAGTAGCCATCCCTGAAGTTCGTCTGGCGGCCTGAATAGCGGAGGCACAGTAGACTGGCGCAGTATGAGGGAGTCATGGCAGCTGCCGGGGTACTTGGCACAAACATGCAAAATCTCCTTCTTGTGGTCACACACCAGCTGAACGTTAAGGGAGTGGAAGCCCTTGCGGTTGACAAAAACTCCTGGATTGCGATGGGGTGCCCTAAGGGCCACATGTGTGCAGCCAATGATGCCCTGCACCCTTGAAAAGTCTGGTTTGACTCAGCACTCGCACAGGTACTTCTGGCTTCAGGCCAGAGCTTTGCAGTTGGATTTAACTTTCAGTGCCATAGCCTTGAGTCGCCACATATAATGGGGGCTGCAATGGGTGGAAACGTTGGCTTACTGCATTGCATTCAAAGGGCTCAGAGACGCCGTGAGAGAGTGCCAGTCATGGCCAGATGGAGAAGGGCCAACAGGCATCAGCACAGGAGGCCTTACCCACCCAGGGTATACCGCCAGCAGTTCTCATATCTGAACATGTCTGAGGAGCACTGTGTTCGGAGGCTGCAATTCAGAAGGGAGGTGGTCACTGAGATCTGCAGCCACAGCTGAGGAGTAGGATGTCTCTGTCGGTGGCAGTGAAGGTGACAGTGGCTCTCAACTTCTATGCCACCGGCTCCTTCCAATCCGCTACTGGGGACATTGCCAACATCTCCCAGTTCGCAGTACATTGCTGCATCTGCCAGGTGACCAATGCCCTTTTCAGAAGGAGACGTCAGTACATCTCTTTCCCCATGACCCTGGACAAGCAGCAAGAGCGTGCAATGGGATTTGGAGGAATAGCGGGCTTCCCCATGGCCCAGGGTGCCATTGACTGCACGCATGTGGCTTTGCGGGCACCTCTACAGAATGCCGAGGATTACCGCAACCGGAAGGGCTACCATTCACTCAACGTCCAGTTGGTGTATGACCACAGGCAGCTCATACTAGCTGTCAATGCCCGCTTTCCAGGCAGCAGCCACGATGCCTTCATCCTGCGCCAGACTTCTGTGGCAGACATTTTCGAAGCCCAGGCTCACCCATGAGGATGGCTTCTCGGGGACAAAGGCTATCCTTTGTGCACCTGGCTGATGACCCCGCTCCGTGCACCCAGCACCCCTGCTGAAGAGCGATAATGACAGCCATCAAGCTACCAGGAACATCATTGAGCACACAATCGGCGTGCTCAAGCAATGGTTCCGCTGTCTGGATTGTTCCGGAGGAGCCCTACAGTACTCGCCTGAGCGAGTCTCCCATTTCGTTGTAGTGTGCTGCATGCTGCACAACCTGGCTATCCTCAGGACTCAGCCACTGCCAGCAGACATTGGAGGACCACCAGAGGAGGAGGAGGAGGATGAGGAGCACCAAGATGGGAGGGAGGCACAAAGTGCAAGGGCTGTCCGTCGGCAGCTTATTGCAACTCAGTTCTAGGCCCCCTCTCAGGGAATGGCTTGTGCCAATGAAAGAACATGAATGGAGCCGCTCCGCAAACCCTCAGCCGGTCAAGGCAACAAATAGTTCAAACTGCAAACATGGACAATGTGATTAAATAAAACTTTTTACTGTGCAAACTCTGTGCCCTTCCCGCATGACAAACTAATTCAGATAAACCCCCCAAAAAACAAACAGTCAGAGACATAACTGGCTCTCACAACCTTCAGAAAATGAAAAAAACAGTTGAACAAAAATGACCATGATCTTCGGCCTTCATACAAAAAACAAACACTACAGTCTCAGCCTTCATAAAAAAACAAACACAACAGTCTCAGCCTTTATAAAAAAACAAACACAACAGTCTCGGCCTTCATAAAAAAACAAACCTTCTCGGCCTTCATATATAAAAAAACGTTCTCGGCCTTCATATATTAAAAAAAGCCTTCTCGGCCTTCATATATAAAAAAAACATTTGGCCACACCTTCTACTTTTTCCCCTACGAGGGTGACCCACCTCGCTTCCGCGAGTGGCCCTTTCCCGCCCTGCAGCTCCTCCTCAATGGGACCCCAGTGGCTGCAGCAAGGCTGGGGAAGGCTGCTGAGAGTCAGATAGTGAGACAGCAGATGCCCTTGGGGGACGGCCTGGACCAGCTCTGGGCCTGGAGGGCCCGGCTGCTGACTGCTCCAACTCTGCTTGGGTGGCAGTAGTCTGTCCTACGGGTGGTGGCAGCTGCAGTGGAGGAGTGACAGTGTTGGCTGCAGGAATGCTGCCAACCTGACAGAGCACAGGCATTCCCTGGTCGGCTGATACACTGGCACTCGCACGGGCCAGCACTGCAGCATGCGCAGCAATCTGCTGAAGCACAGACTGCTGGGCTGCTGCGGCGCGGCGAGGGTCCCGGCGATGCCTGGCCAATCCAGCAAGGGTGGCAGCAGTTAGTGCCCTTGTGGCCCTGATCTGTGTCTGCATCAGACCAGCCAGTGAATGCACGACTGAGCACTTGGCTGGAAGCCGCCTGTGCTGCCGCGAAGTCCTGAAGACTCCTTGCCTGTGCTGCACTGAATTCTTGCAGACTCCTGGCCTGTGCTGCCCTGAATTCCTGAGCACTCCTTGCCAGTGACTCTATGGAGTCAGGCATTCTTGCCACTGCAGCCATGAGCTCAGTGTGCCTGTGCTCAGCCTGGGCGCCCATTTCACCAAGGAGCCACACCTCCTCTGCGCTCACCATAGCAGGACTGGAGACCGCACTCATCCTCCGGGGAGAAGGCCGACGAGCTTCCCCACCCCTCCCGCATTGCTGCAGCCCGCTGGGCCCCAGAGCTTCACTCTCCTCAGACCCTTCCCCCCCTGCTCCCCTCCAGGGAAGACGTGTCCCCATCATGGCCATGGGCTGCCTCGGCTGAGGGTGGCACTGATGGGCTTCCTCTTCCTCCTCCTCGAATTCAGAATCACTGACAGTGGCAGCTTGAGGGCCCGCCTCCTCACCTGGTGATTCAGCATCTGAAAGCAGGGAGGCACAAGAGTTGCTTTAGAGTGAGGAGAGGGCGGCAGCGAGGGAGGCATGAGTGCTGCTATGCACTGCATTGGTTCGATAGTGGCAAAAGATGCTGGTGTGAGGCACAAGTGGAAAGAGAGAGGTCAAAAAGGTGATGACCTTACCATTGCTGTGCAGAACAGGGTCGGCATCTCCACTGGCGACGGGGCCAATCAGCCAGCCTGCCATAATGCGCTCCACATGCTGCTCCAGGTCGCTGAGCTCTTTGAGGTCAGGATGGCCTCTTCCGGTCTGTCGCTGCTGCCTGCGATTGTGGGCCAGCTTGCCCTGCAAGAGAAAGGACGGCCTCTAAGTACAGTGTCAAGCCCTGATCTTGCCTGCACTGCCTCCCATGGTGGAACAGCCCTGACAGTGTCAAGCCCTGATCTTGCCTGCACTGCCTCCCATGGTGGAATAGCCCTGACAGTGTCAAGCCCTCATCTTGCCTGCACTGCCTCCCATGGTGGAATAGCCCTGACAGTGTCAAGCTCTGATCTTGCCTGCACTGCCTCCCATGGTGGAATAGCCCTGACAGTGTCAAGCCCTCATCTTGCCTGCACTGACTCCCATGGTGTAATAGCCCTGACAGTGTCAAGCCCTCATCTTGCCTGCACTGCCTCCCATGGTGGAATAGCCCTGACAGTGTCAAGCCCTGATCTTGCCTGCACTGACTCCCATGGTGGAATAGCCCTGACAGTGTCAAGCCCTGATCTTGCCTGCACTGCCTCCCATGGTGGAATAGCCCTGACAGTGTCAAGCCCTGATCTTGCCTGCACTGCCTCCCATGGTGGAATAGCCCTGACAGTGTCAAGCCCTGATCTTGCCTGTACTGACTCCCATGGTGGAATAGCCCTGACAGTGTCAAGCCCTCATCTTGCTTGCACTGCCTCCCATGGTGGAATAGCCCTGACAGTGTGTAAAGTGCTGAATGTGCAAGTGATTTTCATGAGAGTCCCATAGCTGTTGGATGAGGGCTGGGCATTGGGGCTTTCAGGTCCCTTTGGCCATAAAGTGAGGTGCACATGCAGGGATGAGGAGGATACTGGAAAGGGTACTCACCCTGACAACCAGAGTGAGGTCGTTGAACTTTTTCTGGATTGCACAGGAGTCCTGGCAACCATGCTGTTGGAGGTCACCCTGTTTGCCACCTCCCTCCAGGTTTTTCTATACTCGCTGGGCAGCGGCCTCCTGCCACTATCAGGGAAGAGGACAAGTCGCCTGCGCTCCACTGTGCCAACCAGTAGCCTCAGGGCACCCTCGCTGAAGTGCTGCGCTCGCTCCCTAGCCTTCTCCATAGTCGTGGGCATTGAAATGTTGAAGCAGCTATATTCAGGGCTTGATTCAGGGCTGCAGTGTGCAGGGCGTGGCAGCCAAACAAGTCCACCCTCCCCCTTTAAGAGCTGACCGGCGCCAGCGTGTCTGCCTTCAATCAGCAACTCGCCGCACCTGCGCTGTGCCCGCCCTTGGTGGTAGCGCCTCGGCACGCCGGCTTAGCGCCTTATGATAGTCGTGCATCGCCTGCTTTAGCGCAGCAGCAACCTCTTGGGGCGATGCAACTGAATATCGGCGAAGGTGGCGCTAAGTTGCGCCGGGCGCTAAATTTAGCGAACGCCCGGCTGTAACGCCCCAAACGTGGCTATACTGAATTTCTAGGCCTATATTTCTAGAATTGTCTCAGTGTAATTCTGTATAGAACCCACAAATTCTGTACATTCTTTTGTAAGGAGTTGCAGAATTCTGGGGGGTATTCCGGACCCTCATAATATCTGGAAGGTTACAGTCTAGTTCAACTTATTAAAAGTACTATCCGGAGGACGGTAACATCTTTAGGTGGTCCTTTCCTTTAGGGAGAGATAGCCTGAACCTTTAGACCCATTTAAGCATCTTATGGAATTCGGCTATCTCTAACTTAAGTTGCGGGTGAACATCTGGGGAATACGCCTGATCTGGAATAGCCCAAAAGGGCTAGGACTGTAATTATCCCTTCAAGCTATGCCTCCTGGGTGGCGCAGGAAAGTGCCAAGGGCCTGCGGTTCACAGCTCAGGGAATATGTTTGCGCTTACGGCAGTAGAAGTGCAGGGAACCGGGTTACAGAGAGGCATAGAGGTCCTAGGGAAAGCCGTAATAAAGGCAAGTGATTTACAGTCCAAGGGGCGAGCATGTGACATGCTGGCTCAGGACTTGATTGACAGTGTTGAATCAGACATTGAAGACATCAGGTTTGGGATGGTGCCCTGGCATGCGCAGAAGGAAGTCAGCAGTCTCAATCTGATTAACTGGGAGGAAGATAGACAGGAGCTCTTGGTAAGCCGACCAGCAGGTGGGGGGGCTGTGGATGCATTTAGATTTCTAATGATGATGTCACGGGGCACAAGAATGGGACATATCGGGGGGATGTAAAGTAGAGTCTCTGGGAGTGGTCAGAGGCGAATCGGTGTACACTGGCTCGGCCTCCACTGGAGTATTGTGTCCAATTCTGGGCACTGCACTTTAGGAAGGATGTGACAGTGTTGCCATGGCGACCTGTCTGCAGTGAAAAGCCTGTTTGAGTTTCTAACTCAGACTAAACTTCTCTTTCCCATAATACACGTTATATCAGACATTTGATGTCAATATATTTCAGACATGTTATGTTAATATCTCTAAAATCTACAGGGAGATCAGATACACAAATCTTTAAAAGTTGGAGGACAAGTTTATAAAGTAATTTAAAAATGTTACCCGAGGTTTTTTATAAATGGGGCGTAGAAAACAAAACCATCGGTTCGGCTGCAGTTAGAATAAGTGTTGGGCATCTTACACTAGGAAGGATGTTGGGGCCACAGAGAGGCTGCAGAATAAATTAATGGAGGTTATACCACGGTTATACCACGGATGAGAGGCTTTAGTTATCAGAGAATCAGAGAATGATACAGCACAAAAGGTGGCCATTCGGCCCATCATGCTTATGTTAGCTCTTTGGGAGAGCTATCCCATTAGTCCCACTCCATTGCTCTTTCCCCATATCCCAGTAAATGTTTTCCCTTCAAATATTTATCCAATTCCCTTTTGAAAGTTTCAGGCAGTGCATTTCAGATCATAATAACTCACTGGGTAAAGAAATGTTTCCTCATGATGACCTGTCTGCAGTGAAGCGCCTGTTTGAGTTTCTAACTGAGGCGAACTTCTCTTTCCCAGGAGGAGAGACGAGAGAAACTGGGGCACTTCTCATTAGAATAAAGCAGGATGAGAGGAGATGTGAGCGAGGTGTTTAAACTTGATCAACGACACCGACCAAAATATCAGAGAGACTCCCTGTCCTTCAGGACCTGTGTCCAGGGAAGAAGCTGATGGGTTTATCAGATCATCTTTGGGTTAAATATTGTGCTCGTGGAGCTGAGCCCCTAGTGTCAGCATTAAACACTCTCCAGTTGGGTACAGCACGGGTTAGACACAGAGTAAACCCATCAGCCGCTCCCCGACACATACCGAGGGACAGGGAGTGTCCGGGACAATGACATTTCTCACTCAATAAGGTATAAATTGATCCTGTACCTCTCCCCATTAATCCTGGGCTCCACACGGGGCGAATCCTGCTCCTGTTTCCCTTCCAGTAACCGTGCTGAGCTAAACCCAGCCTTTAATGAGCAGGGCTGAGGGAGGTTGGTTGCTAGGCACTGCAGTGATGTCATAAAGCAGGGCCATTCAGCCCAGCTGGTCGTCTCCTTGACCCTTTAAATGTCGAGAGCCGGGACACCCTGTCTCCAAACACATCCCACCTGTTCATCCTGAGAATCCCCGGGGAAGGCCCAAGGCCCAGAGTGTGGAACACAACCAAGGGGGAAAGAGGAGGAGAACCAGGACACCCTTCAGCTCCACAATACAACAGAGGGACTTTGGCCTAGAAATTGGAGATCACTAAAAACCTGCCGGTGCCACCGTGGGCTGGAGTTAACGGCTGCCGAAATTGATGGCGTTGGCAGGACCGGTAAATTGGTGTTGGCTGCTAATTAACATTAGCCCAGCACTAAAATTAACGTGTGTGGTGATTATTCTTTATGTTTAGTAAGAAGTAGCACGGTGGCATAGTGGTTAGCACTGTTGCCTCACAGCGCCAGGGACCCGGGTTCGAATCCGGCCTCGGGTGACTGTCTGTGTGGAGTTTGCACATTCTCCCCGTGTTTGCGTGGGTTTCCTCCGGGTGCTCCGGTTTCCTCCCACAGTCCAAAGATGTGCAGGTTAGGTTGATTGGCTATGATAAATTGACCCTTAGTGTTAGGGGGATTAAATACGTGGGGATAGGGTGGGATATGTGTTGGTGTAGGGGTTACGGGGATCGGGTGGGATATGTGTCGGTGCAGGCTCGATGGGCCGAAATGGCCTCTATCTGCACTGTGGGGTTTCTGTGTGATTCTGTGTGTGTGATATTGTGATTGGTTGTTTGTTTCCTGCCTTGGGATATATGCTGCAATCTCATTGGTAGTTGATGTCATGTATTTTTTTTTAAATACATGACGTCAACTACCAATGAGATTACAGCATATATCCCAAGGCAGGAAACAAACAACCAATCACAATACTTCTTACTAAACATAAAGAATAATCACCACAACGTGCAAGGCCGTTTTCATGGCATTAGTCCCAGCAGGATGCCCCAAAGTAGCGTGGCCGTAGCGTCATTGCAGCAAGGACAGCTTTCTCTTAAAGCAAGGCTGTTATTTTAGAAAGCAGTGCGGTCCCTTAACGGGGTACTGCCTTCTAAAATGAGAAAAACCAAAATTAATTAAAAATAGGCAGTTTTTAGTTCTTACAGCGCAACTGCCTTCTGAAAATTCCCAAGTGGCAGTCTACAGCTTTTCATGCTGAATTGCGTTCCGAAACTAAAAACTGGGAAAAGTGCTATTCATTAACACAAATGGCTCAGCAAGCCAGGGAAGGGTCACCCAGGGTCTTGCATGCAGCACTCCAGCTTTGTGCAGGGGGTCAACACTGCAAGACAGGCCCTCTACCCACAGGGGCGACAGGAGGCTCTCCAGAAAGAAGGATGTGGGACCAGATCACCGAGGCCGTCACTGCCACCTGGCTCCAGTGTCCAAAGTAGCTTCATGACCTTAGACCACTGATCAAGGTCAGTGAATGCATCTTCAAAAGCCATCTCCTACCAACTGCACCACAAGCCTCACACACTTCTCAATGCATGACTCCACCCCACCCCCATCACTCACCTACCAACAATCTGTACCAAACACGAGGCACACCTCCCACTCCTAACTTCACCTCACCCCCTTGGAGGAGATGGCGCTGGCCATTCTTGACAGGGGCATGGCTGAGCCCTTGGCCAGTGGTGGGGCTGAAAGGATGCAAAATGCTGGTATTGTCATACATTATCCTCCTTCTCGCATGCACCTCTTGCTTTCCCGTCCTTCACTCACCACATCTTCACCCTTGTGCCTTTCTCATTTCACACACCCAAAAAATGCAGACTGCGCAGCTAGTGGCTGACCAAGAAGAGGGAGCAGAGAGTGAAGAAGAATAAAGGGCATCACTCAATTTCACACTCCCAGCCACCAACTCCTCAAGGTCAACCAGCAAGGCCATTTGCATTGTCCCCCACTGAAAGTCAGCAGCCTTCCACCAATCATGCTGCAGCCATTGGAGCAGGCAAAGGCACTAAGCGAATGCATAAGGGTGATGAGTTGATTTCTTGAAGTCATATTGGATGGATAGATGTATAAAGTTGGATTGGAAAGTTAGCTCTGTGGTGGCTTTTACTTCAGCATTGTGGCCAAGAGGACGCTGTGGTCAGTAACAGAGGTAAGGTAAGGTGAGACCAATGTTGAAAGGGGAATTGGGTTTGTGGTCATAGAAACATAGAAGATAGGAGTAGGAATAGGCCATTCGGCCCCTCGAGCCTGCTCCGCCATTTAATGAGATCATGGCTGATCATCCAAATTCAGTACCCTGTCCCCGCTTTCTCCACATATCCCTTGATCCCTTTAGCCTTAAGAAATATATTTAACTCCTTCTTGAATATATTTAATGAATTGGCCTCAACTGTCTTCTGTGGTAGAGAATTCCACAGGTTCACCACTCTCTGGGTGAAGAAATTCCTCCTCATCTCAGTCCTAAATGGCTTACCCCTTATCTTTAGCCTATGACCCCTGGCCTGGACTCTCCCGCCATTGGGAACATCCTTCCTGCATCTAGTCTGTCTAGTCCTGTTAGAATTTTATAAGCTTCAATGAGATCCCCTCTCATTCTTCTAAACTCTAGCAATTATAAACCTAATCGACCCAATCACTCTTCATACGTCATACCTACCATCCCAGGTGTCAGTCTGGTGAATCTTTGCTGCACTCCCTCCATGGCAAGAACATCCTTCCTCAGATAAGGCGACCAAAGCTGCACACAATACTCAAGGTGTGGTCTCACCAAGGCCCTGTACAACTGCAGCAAGACATCCTTGCTCCTGTACTCGAATCCTCTCACTATGAAGGCCAACATACCATTTGCCTTCTTAACCGCCTGCTGCACCTGCATGCTTACCTTCAGTGACTGGTGCACAAGGACACCCAGATCTCGTTGCACTTCCCCTTTTGCCAATCTCTTGCCGTTCAGATAATAATCTGCCTTCCTGTTTTTGCCACCAAAGTGGATAACCTCACATTTATCCACATTATACTGCATCTGCCAGGCATCTGCCCAATCACCCAACCTGTCCAAATCATATTGGAGTTTCTCTGCATCCTCCTCACAGCACACACGCCCACCCAGCTTTGTGTCATCTGCAAACTTGGAGATATTAGATCTAGTTCCCTCATCTAGATCATTAATATATATTGTGAATAGCTGGGGTCCAAAGACCGATCACTGCGTTACCCCGCCAGTCACTGCCTGCCACTCGGAAAAAGACCCGTTTATTTCAACTCTTTGCTTCCTGTCTGCCAACCAGTTCTCTATCCAAGTCAGTACCTTACCCCCAATCCCCTGTGCTTTAACTTTGCACGCTAATCTCTTATGCGGGACCTTATCGAAAGCCTTCTGAAAGTCCAAATACACCACATCAACTGGTTCTCCCTTATCTATTCTACCAGTTACATCCTCAAAAAATTCCAGTAGCTTAGTCAAGCACTATTTACCTTTTGTAAATCCATGTTGACTTTGTCTGATCCTGTCACTGTTTTCCAAGTGCTCTGGTATTACAGCTTTTATAATGGACTCTAGCATTTTCCCCACTACCGATGTCAGGCTATAATTCCCCGTTTTCTCTCGACCACCTTTTTTAAATAGTGGGGTTATATTAGCTATCCTCTAATTCATGGGAACTGTTCCAGGGTCTATAGAATTTTGGAAGATGACCAGCAATGCATCTACTATTTCTAGGGCCATTTCCTTAAGTACCCTAGGATGTAGATTATCAGGCCCTGGGGATTTATCGGCCTTCAATCCTGTCAATTTCCTGAACACCATTTCCCTACAAATACTGATTTCATTCAGTTCCTCCCTCTCATTAGACCCTATGTTCCCCGACATCTCTGGGAGGTTATTTGTGTCCTCCTTTGTGAAGACAGAACTAAAGTATGTATTTAATTGGACTGCCATTTCTTTGTTCCCCATTATAAATTCCCCTGATACTGACTGCAAGGGGCCTACGCTTGAATTCACCAATCTTTTTCTCTTCATATATCTATAGAAGCTTTTACAGTCAGTTTTTATGTTCCCTAAAAGCTTACTCTCGTACTTTATTTTCCCCCTCTTAATTAATCCCTTTGCTGAATCCTAAACTGCTCACAATCCTCAGGTTTGCTGCTTTTTCTGGCCAATTTATATGTCCTCTCATTGGACCTTATGCTATCCCTAATTTCCCTTGGTAGCCACGGTTGAGCCACCTTTTTTGTTTTATTTTTATGCCAGACAGGGATGAACAAATTCTGTAGTTCATCCATGCGATCTTTAAATGTTTGGATGTTTGTATACAACTCCCACTAATGTTTTCTGCCCCTTGGTATTTCTCAGCTCTACCCATACAGATTCCACATCATCAGAGTTAATATCTTTCCTTACTATTGTGTTAATCTCCTCTTTAACCAGCAATGCTACCCCACCTCCTTTTCCCTTACGCCTGTCCTTCCTGAATATTGAATATCCCTGGATGTTGAATTCCCAGCCTTGGTCACCCTGGAGCCATGTCTCCTTAATCCCAATTAGATCATATCTGTTTACATCTATTTGCGAAGCTAATTCATCCACCTTATTACAAATGCTCCTCGCATTAAGACACAAAGGCCTAGAAATTCACTATGGCCCCGCCAGCTGGCTAGCGCCCAAAAGTTAGCGCTGGGCGCGGAGCCAGTTGCGACCGTCAGATATTCAGTTTTTGCGCCCCAAGTCGGAACCGGCGCTATTCCAGGGTGTGCCCGCCCCCGCTTGGGGCGCTGAAACTGAATTTCAGCGCTCTAGGTGCCGCTGCGACACCCGATGCGGTGCGGCAGGCTGCGGTACTGCAGGCCTCCTCCTTCTCTTAAGGTGGAGGTGCCTGCAACGGGGAGATCGCCGCTGGATTGTGCCGGCAAATGAGCCCGGCACCACGGAGAAGTGCCGGGCTCGCGGAAAGCAGCCGGCAATGCCGCGGGGGTGGTGGTGGAGGAGGCCGGGGAAGGAGGTGCGGGCATGCGGCCGCCGAAAAAGCGGCCGGCCGCACCTCCACCTTTATGCACCCCACTAAGGCTGCAGTAAGGCCCTGGTCTCCGGATGTTAGTAGCGGCCGCCACGGAGGAGGCGGCGGCAACTGAATATGGGCGTCGGGCCGGCATCGGGGCGGAAACGGGGCACTGCGCACACCGATGACGTCATCGGTGCCGGCGCAGCGCTACCGGCTACCGCCGCCATTACCGCCGAGCTCAATATCAGCGCAACCTCCTCTATTGGCGCAGAAGCCCTCTTTGGGTGGTAACTGGCCGCAAAGCTGGCAGCGCCTTACTGAATTTCTAGGCCAAAGTCTTCAGCCTTGTTTTTTTAACACTCTCTTAGTCCTTTTAGAATTATTATTTACTGTGGCCCTGCTTGATTTACACCCTTGATTTATCTGCCTTCCACTTTTGCTTTTCTCCTTCCTGTCTTATGCTTCTATCCTTGCTTCCCTTTCCTCTGTCTCCCTGCACAGGTTCCCAACCACCTGCCATTTTAGTTTAAATGCTCCCTAACAGCACTAGGAAACACTCCCCCTAGGACATCGGTCCCGGTCCTGCCCAGGTGCAAACCGTCCAGTTTGTACTGGTCCCATCACCCCCAGAACCGGTTCCAATGTCCCAGGAATTTAAATCCCTCCCCCTTGCACCATTCCTCTAGCCACATATTCATCTGAAATATCCTTCTATTTCTACTCTGACTAGCATGTGGCACTGGTAGCAATCTTGAGATTACTACCTTTGAGGTCCTATTTTTTAATTTACCTCCTAACTCCCTATATTCAGCTTTTAGGACCTCATCCCATTTTTTACCTATATCGTTGGTACCTATATGCACCACAACAACTGGCTGTTCACCCTCCCCCTCCAGAATGCCCTGCAGCTGCTCCGAGCCATCCTTGACCCTTGCACCAGTGAGGCAACGTACCATCCTGGAGTCTCGTTTGCAGCCGCAGAAACGCCTATCTATTCCCCTTACAATAGGATCCCCTATCACTATAGCTCTCCCACTCTTTTTCCTCCCGTCCTGTGCAGCAGAACCACCCATGGTGCCAGGAAGTTGGCTGCTGCTGCCTTCCCGCGAAAAGCCATCTCCCCCAACAATATCCAAAGCGGTATATCTGTTTGAGAGGGGGATGGCCATAGAGGACCCCTGCACTACCTGCCTGCGCCTACTAATCTGCCTGGCGGTCACCCATTCCCTTCCTGCCTGTGCAGCCTTTACCTGCGGTGTGATCAACTCCCTAAACGTGCTATCCATGACGTCCTCAGCATCGCGAATGCTCCAGTATGTATCCATTCACAGCTCCAGCGCCACAATGTGGTCTGCCAGTAGCTGCAGCAGGATACACTTCCTGCACACATGGTCGTTAGGGACACAGAAAGTGTCCCTGATTTCCCACATAGTGCAGGAGGAGCATGCCATGGGGCCGAGCTGTGCTGCCATGACTTACCCTTTAATTCAAATTAAATTTAATCAAATCAAATCAATACCACTAATTACACTACATTTAAATGATATACCCAAGGGCCCTTGTTTACTAGCACTCCCCGCTACACAACTGGGAGCTTAGAAAGTATAAACCACAAAAATTAAGACCTTCTAAACTTTATAAAGTATTAACCTTAACTGTCAAACTATAGAGTAGTATAAGTAGTCACCCAATCAGCTGCTTCCTCTTGCCCACATCACTTTTTGAATCATGACGTGGCTCTGGAACGCTGCCGTCAGTCTGCGAGATTGCTAAGTCTCTGATGAAAAAAGCCCACGAAAGTGAGTTCAAATACTCACTGTGCTGCCGCTCTCCTGCTGCTCCTGACACCGGTCTCTGAGGACCAACTCCTACAGGGTGAAAAGTTAGGAAAAACAAATGTGAAGCAAGGGAGCTCCCGCTTCCACTCCTCACCTAACTCCCTGACTCACCCAACCCAACTCACAGCACTCTGTTCAAACTGCACTCAGTGCAAAATCGCACTTCAAAGCCTGTTTTATAGGCCCTGAAACAAAGGAGACTTTATTTAATTAACTGCAGGAACAGGGAGACCTGGGGTTCACATACACATACACCATGAAGGTGGCTGGATAAATTGTTACGGTTGTTAAAAAAGCATATGCGATCCTCAGCTTCATAAATAGAAGCAGACGGTGGCGTAGTGGTAATGCCACTGGGATAGTAGTCCATAGTCTTGGACTAATGATCCAGAGACGTGCATTCAAATCCCACCACAGTAGCTGGGGAATTTAAATTCAGTTAATTAAATAAATCTGGAATAAAAAGATAGTATCAGTAATGGTAACCATGAAACTATCGGATTGTCGTAAAAACCCATCTGGTTCACTGATGTCTTTTAGGGAAGGAAATCTGCTGTCTTTACCCGGTCTGGCCTATATGTGACTCCAGACCCACAGCAATGTGGTTGACTCTTAACTGCCCTCTGAAGTGGCCTAGCAAGTCATTCAGTTGTAATTAACTGCTACGAAACAAAATAATAAGATTGAAACCGGATGGACCACCCAGCATCAACTTCGGCTACAGACACGGTAATGGCACACCCAGCCCAGTCAACCCTGAAAAGTTCTCCTCACCAACATCTGGGGACTTGTGCCAAAATTGGGAGAGCTGTCCCACAGACGAGTCAAGCAACAGCCTGACATATTCATATTCACAGAATCATACCTTTCAGCCAATGTCCCGAACTCCTCCATCACCATTCCTGGGTATGTCCTATCCCACCGGCAGCACAGACCCACCAGGGGTAGCGGCACAGTGGTATACAGTCGGGAAGGAGTGGCCCTGGGAGTCCTCATTGACTCGGGATTCCTCATTGATTCCGGACCCCATGAAGTCTCAAGGCTTCAGGAAAAGCATAGGCAAGGAAACCTCCTACTGATTACCACCAACTGCCCTCCCTCAGCTGATGAATCAGTACTCCTCCATGTTGAACACTACTTGGAAGAAGCACTGAGAGTAGCAAGGGCACAGAATGTACTCTGGGTGGGGGACTTCAATGTCCATCACCAAGAGTGGCTCGGTAGCACCACTACTGACTGAGCTGGCCGAGTCCTGAAGGACATAACTGCCAGTCTGGGCCTACAACAGGTGGTGAGGAACCAACCAGAGATCAGGCCATCTTAGACTGGGTATTATGCAATGAGAAAGGGTTAATTAGCAATCTTGTTGTACGAGGCCCCTTGGGTCGGAGCGATCATAATATGATCTAATTCTTCATTAAGATGGAGAATGAAGTAGTTGACTCAGAGACAAGGGTCTGCAATTTAAATAAAGGAAACTACGATGGTCTGAGGAGCGAGTTGGGTAGGATTGTGTGGGGAATGGCGCTCAAAGGGTTGACGGTGGATAGGCAATGGCAAACATTCAAAGACCGAATGGATGAGCTACAGAATTTGTTCATCCCAGTTTGGCGTAAAAATAAAACAAAAAAGGTGACTCAACCGTGGCTAACAAGGGAAATTAGGGATAGCATAAGATCCAAGGAGAGGACATATAAATTGGCTAGAAAAAGCAATAATCCTGAGGATTGGGAGCAGTTTAGGAGTCAACAAAGGAGGACAAAGGGATTAATTAAGAAAGGGAAAATAGAATATGAGAGTAAGCTAGCAGGGAACATAAAAACTGACTGTAAAAGCTTTTATAGATATGTGAAGAGAAAAAGATTAGTGAAGTCAAGCATAGGTCCCTTACAGTCAGAATCAGGGGAATTTATAATGGGAAACAAGGAAATGGCAGACCAGCTAAATGCATACTTTGGTTCTGTCTTCACAAAGGAGGACACAAATAACCTCCCAGAGATGCCGGGGAACATAGGGCCTGATGAAAGCGAGGAACTGAAAGAAATCAGTATTTGTAGGAAAATGGTGTTAGGAAAATTGATGGGACTGAAGGCCGATAAATCCCCAGGGCCTGATGGTCTACATCCCAGGGCACTTAAGGAAGTGGCCCTAGAGATAGTAGATGCATTACTGATCATCTTCCAGAACTCGATAGACTCTGGAACGGTACCCATGGATTGGAGGGTAGCTAATGTTACCCCACTATTCAAAAAAGGTGGTAGAGAAAAAGCGGGGAATTATAGACCGGTAAGCCTGACATCGGTAGTGGGGAAAATGCTAGTGTCTATTATAAAAGATGTAATAGCAGAGCACTTGGAAAGCAGTGACAGGATCGGACAAAGTCAACATGGATTTACAAAAGGTAAATCATGCTTGACTAATCTACTGGAACTTTTTGAGGATGGAGCTGGTAAAATAGATAAGGGAGAACCAGTGGATGTGGTGTATTTGGACTTTCAGAAGGCTTTCGATAAGGTGCCGCACAAGAAATTAGCGTGCAAAATTAAGGCACATGGGATTGGGGGCGAGGTATTGACTTGGATAGAGAACTGGTTGGCAGACAGAAGGCAAAGAGTTGGAATAAACGGGTCGTTTTCCGAGTGGCAGGCAGTGACTAGTGGGGTACCACAAGGATCGGTCCTAGGACCCCAGCTGTTCACAATATATATTAATGATCTGGCCGAGAGAATTGGATGTAATATCTCCAAATTTGCAGACGACACAAAGCTGGGCGGGAGGGTAAGCTGCGAGGAGGATGTCGGGAAACTCCAGTACGATTTGGACAGGTTGGGTGATTGGGCAGAAACATGGCAAATGCACTATAATGTGGATAAATGTGAGGATATCCACTTTGGTGGCAAAAACAGGAAGGCAGATTATTATTTGAATGGCAATAGATTGGGAGAAGGGGAAGTGCAATGAGACCTGGGTGTCCTTGTGCACCAGTCGCTGAAGGTAAGCATGCAGGTGCAGCAGGCGGTTAAGAAGGCAAATGGTATGTTGGCCTTTGTAGCAAGAGGGTTCGAGTACAGGAACAAGGATGTCTTGCTACAGTTGTACAGGGCCTTGGTGAGACCGCCCCTTGAGTATTGTATGCAGTTTTGGTCACCTTACCTGAGGAAGGACGTTCTTGCCATGGAGGGAGTGCAGCGAAGATTCACCAGGCTGATACCTGGGATGGCAGGAATGACGTATGAGGAGAGATTGTGTCAATTGGGCTTATACTTACTGGAGTTTAGAAGATTGAGAGGGGATCTCATCGAAACCTATAAAATTCTGTCAGGTCTGGACAGACTAGATGCAGGAAGGATGTTTCTGATGGCCGGGGAGTCCAGAACCAGGGGTCATAGTCTAAGGATAAGGGGTAAGCCATTTAGGACTGAAATGAGGAGGAATTTCTTCACCCAGAGAGAGTGGTGAACCTGTGGAATTCTCTGCCACAGAGGGCGGTGGAGGCCAGTTCATTAAATATATTCAAGAAAGAGTTGGATATGTTTCTTGAGGCTGAAGGAATCAAGGGATATGGGGAAAAGGCAGGGACAGGGTACTGAATTTAGATGATCAGCCATGATCACGTTGAATGGCGGAGCAGGCTCGAAGGGCCGAATGGCCTACTCCTGCTCCTATCTTCTATGTTTCTATGTGAGTGAACCAACAAGAGGGAAAACCCTACTTGACCTCGTCCTCACCAATCCACCTGTCGCAGATGCATCTGTCCATGATAGCATTGGCAGCAATGACCACCGCACAGTCATTGTGGAGACGAAGTCCTGTCTTCACACTGAGAACACCCTCCATTGTGTTGTGTGGCACTACCACCGTGCTAAATGGGATAGATTCAGAACAGATCTAGCAGCTCAAAACTGGGCATCCATGAGGCGCTGTGGGCTATCAGCAGCAGCAGAATTGTATTCCACCACAATCTGTAACCTCATGGCCCAGCATATCCCTCACTCTACCATTACCACCAAGCCAGGGGACCAACACTGGTTCAACAACGAGTGTAGAAGAGCATGCCAGGAGCAGCACCAAGCGTACCTAAAAATGAGGTGCCAACCTGGGGAAGCTGCATGCTAAAAAGCGGAAGCAGCATGCTATAGACAGGGCTAAGCGATCCCACAATCAACAATTAGATCAAAGCTCTGCAGTCCTGCCATATCCAGTTATGAATGGTGGTGGACCATTAAACAACTAATGGGAGGCCCCAAGAATATCCCCATCCTCAATGATGGTGGAGCCCAGCACGTGAGTGCAAAAGACAAGGCTGAAGCGTTTGCAACCAACTTCAACCAGAAGTGTCGAGTGGATGATCCATATCGGCCTACTCCCGAGGTCCCCACCATCACAGAAGCCATTCTTCAGCCAATTTGATTCACTCCACATGATGTCAAGAAACGGCAGAGTGCACTAGATACAGCAAAAGCTATGGGCCCTGACAACATCCCGGCTATCGTACTGAAGACTTGTGCTCCAGAACTAGCCGCGCCTCTAGCCAAGCTGTTCCAGTACAGCTACAACACTGGCATCTATCCGACAATGTGGAATACTGCCCAGGTATCAAATCCAACACGGCCAATTACCGCCCCATCAGTCTACTCTCAATCATCAGCAAAGTGATAGAAGGTGTCATCGACTGTGCTATCAAGCGGCACTTACTCACCAATAACCTGCTCACTGATGCCCAGTTTGGGTTCCACCAAGACCAATTGGCTCCCGACCTCATTACAGCCTTGCTCCAAACATGAACAAAGGAGCTGAATTCCAGAGGTGAGGTGAGTGAATGTCCTTGACATCAAGGCAGCATTTGACCGAGTCTGGCATCAAGGAGCCCTAGTAAAACTGAAGTCAATGGGAATCAGGGGGAAAACGCTCCACTGGCTGGAGTCATACCTAGCACAAAGGAAGATGGTTGTGGTGGTTGAAGGTCAATCATCACAGCCCCAGGACATCACTGTAGGAGTTCCTCAGCACAGTGTCCTAGGCCCAACCATCTTCAGCTGCTTCATCAATGACCTTCCCTCTAACATAAGGTCAGAAATGGAGGTGTTCAGCGCCATTCGCAACTCCACAGATAATGGCCCAGAAATTGGTGTCGGGGGCTTCCCGTGGGTGCAAGCCCCCGACCTACACTTACATAGCGCACCGACAGTTGAAGCCTGGCCCTGCGTGGATTTCCTGTCAGTGGCCTGGTTCAGCTCCCGGCGTGCTGTGCTTACATAAGAACATAAGAAATAGGAGCAGGAGTAGGCCAATCGGCCCCTCGAGCCTGCTCCACCATTCAATAAGATCATGGCTGATCTGATCCTAACCACAAATCTTCTATCACTCTCCATCTACCCGAACACGTGATCTCCCGGGAGAGGCGAAAAACCAGATAAAAAACCCAATGGCCAATTTGGGAGAAAAAATCTGGGAAATTCCTCTCCGACCCATCTAGGCAATCGAAACTCGTCCAGGAGATCACTCTGTCCCTATATTTTCTACAGTACTTACCTTCTGTAAAGGCGATCTCCACCCCAGCCAGGAACAGGAATTAAAAGCATCTCCTGAAATCTAACAGAATTAGAACACAAGAAGTAGGAGCAGAACCAGGCTACACGGCCCCTGGGCCCACTCCACTACCCACAGGGCCATGACCATTCCAAACCTACACTCATGTCCAATTTCCTGCCCGCTCCCCGAAACCCTTAATTCCCTTTACTTCTAGGAAACTATCTATTTCTGTTTTAAATTTATTTAATGATGTAGCTTCCACAGCTTTCTGGGGCAGCAAATTCCACAAACCCACTACCCTCTGAGTGAAGAAGTTTCTCCTCATCTCAGTTTTGAAAGAGCAGCCCCTTATTCTAAGATTATGCCCCCTAGTTCTAGTTTCACCCATCATTGGGAACATCCTCACCGCATCCACCCACTTCACAATCTTATATGTTTCAATAAGATCGCCTCTCATTCTTCTGAACTCCAATGCGTAGAGTCCCAATCTACTCAACCTCTCCTCATATGACCACCCCCTCATCCCCGGGATTAACCGAGTGAACCTTCTTTGTACTGACTCGAGAGCAAGTATGTCCTTTCTTAAGTAAACTGCAGCAATATCTCCCTGTTTTTATATTCTATCCCCCTGGCAATAAAAGCGGTGTAGTTAGTTCGATGAGCCGGCTGGGATCACGTGAGCACTGGGCAACCAATCTGTTGTATCCATGTGTTAATGGAGACACGGAATGCAGGAGTTGGTTTAACAGGTGTTTACTGAACAAAGTCTGGAGGTGAACTAAAAGATACAAGACACTATACAGGCTTATATACCTGAGTGGTCACTACCGGTATTACAGTACACAGGGGCTCTTAAAGGTACATACACTACAATTCCTCCCCTTTTAGATAATTAGTACATAAAATTTTAAGTAATCATTAATTAACATGTTTACAAGAACAATAATCTACACACTTGCTGCAGTTAATCAATTATAAGTCAGTCTCTCTGGAGGCTTCCTGACTCGGTCCGGATAACGCCTCGGTGGTGTAGCAGTTTTCGGTGGTGTAGTAGGTTCTTTTGGCAAGGTTGATTCGGCTTGAATGCCAGTGTCGGGTTCATCTGGTTCCAGTATCACCGGATCGGAGGTAGATACTATGGGTATCTCTGCTTCATCATTAGGCGTATAGAGTTGTGGTGTAGGTTGTCCCTTTTCAGATGACTCTATGATCTGGTCAGCATGGCACCTTATTATGCGTTCTCCAATGTCCACGGTATACATCAGCGGTCCTAGTCGTGTGCAAATAGTTCCAGGCTGCCATTTCTCAGTACGGTAGTCCCGGGCCAAAACTTGTTGACCTATCTGGAAGGTTCTAGTTGGCCTTTCATTCATGCCTTGAAATTGCCAGTTCTCTACGTCCCTTCTGATGTTTGGCTTGATCAAATCCAGCCAGCATCTTAGTCTTCTATTGAAAAACATCATGGCGGGAGTTTGGTTTGTAACCACATGTGTTGCATTCCTGTATGCAAACAAGAAGTTATCTACCTTATGTTGTAGATTTATGTCTTCATTACCCATGGCCTTTATGGCCTTCTTGAAGGTCTGGACAAACCTTTCAGCTAATCCATTGGTGGCGGGATGGTATGGGGCGGACGTGTAGTGCTTAACCCCATTGTTTTTTAAGAACTTCCTGAATTCTTCGGACACAAATTGCGGTCCATTATCAGAACAGATCTGTTCAGGCAGCCCATTCCTGGCAAATATGGTCCTTAATACTGTGATGGTTTTTTCTGTGGTGGTGGAGGACATCTTTATTACCTCTGTCCACTTGGAGTGTGCATCAACCGCGATTAAGAACATTGAGTCCATAAATGGACCAGCAAAGTCGATATGTACCCTTTGCCATGGAGATGAGGGCCACTCCCATGGATGTAGAGGGGCTTGTGGTGGGGCGTTTTGGACCTTCTGGCATCCTAGACAGCTCTTGGTCATTTCTTCGATGTCTCCATCGATACCTGGCCACCACACAAACGCTCTGGCTAGGTTCTTCATTTTCACTCCACCCAGATGCCCCTCGTGAAGCTCCTTTAGCACTTTATCCTGGAGTTTGGGTGGAATCACCACTCTGGATCCACACATCAAGGTTCCTCGGCACACTGACAGCTGTTCTCTTCTTTGCGAGAATGCTGGCAACAGTGGTTCGCCATGTGCTGGCCATCCCTTCACCGTTAAATCGTAGACTCGTGAGAGAGTCGGGTAATTTCTCGTTTCCTTTTCAATGGTAGAATTTGTTACTGGTAGACATTCCACTATGGTTGAGTGGAACATCTCCACTGGGTCCACTGTAGGTGCCTCTTCTACCATTGGCAACGGTAGGCACGATAAACCGTCAGCATTCCCATGCTGTTTTGATCCTTTGTATTCTATGTCATATTGGTGTGCCCCTAGGAAAAGGGACCACCTCTGTAGCCTTTGCGCTGTCATAATGGGAACGCCTTTTTTAGGGTTGAATATGGAGACGAGGGGTTGATGGTCAGTCAACAAGGTAAATTTTTGTCCGTGTAGGTAATGGTTGAATTTCTTCACTCCCCACACCAGGCTGAGTGCTTCCCTGTCGATCTGGGCATAGTTACGCTCAGCTGAGTTCAATGAGCGTGACGCAAAAGCTATCGGCCGCTCCGAGCCATCAGGGAATCTATGCGATAATACCGCTCCTATGCCGTAAGGGGATGCATCGCACGCCAGTCTGATTGGCAGTGATGGGTTGTAATGAGCCAACACTTCCTTGGACGTGATCAAGCCTTTGCATTTATGGAAGGCACGTTTACAGTCTTCGCTCCGTTTCCAAATTACTCCCGTTTGTAGCAGTGCATTAAGAGTGTGCAGAACAGTTGACAAGTTCAGTAAAAATTTATGATAGTAATTTATCAATCCCAGGAACGACCTTAATTGTGAGACATTTTCAGGTGCTGGGGCTTTTATGACCGCTTCAATTTTTTCAGGTGACTTATGCAACCCTTCTTCGTTAATTATATGGCCACAATATGATATTTGTTTCTGGAAAAATTCGCACTTGGGGCGATTTGCTCGTAGGCCCCGTTCTCTCAGCCTAGTGAGCAACTGCTCCAAATTGGCAAGGTGCTCGTTGTCGTTTTCTCATGTTACAAGGATGTCGTCTAGGTAGCATTGAGTCCCCGGAATCCCTTTGTCACGGGGTGGGGAGCCATGGGGCCGTGTAGATACGGGGCCGTGCTCTCCGAGCAAGGTAGGTTCTGGACCCAAGTGCAGAAACCAGGCTAGAGGCAGGTAGACAATCCTTAAGGTACTTTAGATTCACACATAACTAGATTCATACAAGGAACACAACAACAAACATAAGAACTCAAGACAAGCAACCAAACAGCAAGTCAAGATAGGAACTCAGGACAGCTTCCATGAGGAAACCCACTTGTCCATACTGAGCTTGCGACAAGCTACCACAAGGGGCAAGCGGCTTGCCAAGGCGAGACTCAAGACAAGCTACCCCAAGGGTAATCGGCTTATCAATGCAAAGCTCAAGACAAGCTCCCAACGGCTCCCACGTAGCAACACGCTTGTCCAAACAGCACCTTACCAAGACAAGCAACTTGACAGAACAACAGACTTAAATACATCTTAAAACACAAGCAAGAACCATGGCAACCAGCTTGTGAAGGCAAGCTGCCATAGAGCAAAGGCTAGTCACACAGAGCACCTAGTCAAGACAGAGAACATTGTCAAGACTAATTCCCTGGTTCACCCTAGTGAGGACTGAGCACAGAGAGAAGCAACCACAGAACTTATATACCAAGAAAACCAGGTGAAACCCATGAACAGCTAACAGGCCGTTAAGAATTAACACAGGAGGCTAGGAACAATTAACAAAGGAACAAACAAGTGAAGGTGCCATCTAGAGGTTACAGAAGGAACTGACTGGCACCCTCACACCCTTGCAGGACTTGCTCCATAGCTCTTTGCCAGATAGCTGGAGCTGATGCTATTCCGAAAACCAGTCGATTGTACTGGTACAGTCCTTTGTGTGTGTTTATCGTGTGGTACTTTTTAGAGGCCTCCTCAACCTCCATCTGTAGATATGCCTGTGCCAAGTCAATTTTGGTGAAACGTTTCCCTCCGGATAGTGAGGCGAAAATATCTTCTATCCTCGGAAGAGGATACTGTACCGTGTGAAGGACTGGGTTTACAGTCACCTTGAAGTCCCCACAGATGCGAATTTTTCTCTGTTCTTCAGATTTATCATTATTCAACGTTTTCTTCATGACCGGGATGATGGGTGTTGCCCACTCGCTCTAATCTACCTTGGATAACACGCCTGCCTTTTCCAAATTCTCCAGCTCTGCCTCGACTGCTGGACGAATTGCGTATGGCACCGGCCTTGCCTTAAAAAACTTGGGAATTGCCGCATCTTCTACTTTTATTGAGGCGGTGACGCCTTTCAAGTTTCCTAGTTCCTGTTGAAACACTTAGAGTCATAGAGTCATAGAGTCATAGAGTTATACAGCACAGAAAGAGGCCCTTTGGCCCATCGTGTCTGCACCGTCCATCAAGCCCTGTCTAATCTAATCCCATTTTCCAGCATTTGGTCCATAGCCTTGTATGCAATGGCATTTCAAGTGCTCATCCAAATGCTTCTTGAATGTTGTGAGGGTTCCTGCCTCTACCACCCTTTCAGGCAGTGAGTTCCAGACTCCAACCACCCTCTGGGTGAAAAAGTTCCTCCTCAAATCCCCTCTCAACCTCCTGCCCCTTACCTTGAATCTATGCCCCCTTGTTATTGACCCCCCTACTAAGGGGAAAAGTTCCTCTTTATCTACCCTATCTATGCCCCTCATTAATCGTTCAGGTATGACGTCATCATCATTTTTTTTCTTACTGGTCACCGTCAGTGCCTGAATGGAGTGCCAGTCTAAACGTATCTAACTGATCCATTCACGTCCCAACAGCAGTGGACCACCATCTTGCAGAACGTATAAATACAACTTCTGTATTTTCTTGCCGTTGTATACAACAGGCACCCTTATTTTCCCTCTGGGGTATACTTTCTGCCCCGTATATGTTTTCAAGATAATGGATGTGTCTTTCAAAGGTATATGCGGAAATAGCTGCTCGTAATCCCGTCGACTTATGACAGTCAGAGCTGATCCTGTATCTCGCTCCATTTTAACTGGGGACCCCGCTATCGTGAGGGTAACCCAAATGGTCTGGTAATCTTCTTTGGCAATTACATTATGTAATTTGAGACAGCTTAGTCTCTTGTTTCTGGAGTCGCTATTGCTCTTCTGGTCTTCGGAGCTACTGTCCGTCATCATTTGTACCTTTCTGTACTTTTCCTTATTGATTTTTTTTCTGTCAGTGGATTTTTTGTTTCCAGATCGGCATACACGTGCAATGTGTCCCATCTTTCCGCATTGCCTGCATGCTTTGTCCTTGAACCAGCAGTCCCTCTGGTCATGGGTGGATCTGCCGCAGCGATAACATCTCTCGAAACCCCGTGTCATTTCATGGGTGCCGAAGTCCTGTGGCTTTTGCTGTATCTCTGCAGCTCCTCTTGCTGCTGCTTCATATGATACAGGCATACTGAAAGCCTTGTCCAGTGTCAAATCTTTCTCAGAAAGTAGCCTTTTCTGTGTTCCTTCACTTAGGAGACCGCAGACGAATTTGTCTCGTAGAGAATCTGCCAGTCCTGCCCCGAATTGGCAGTGCTTTGACAGCTTTCTTAATTCAGTGAGGTAATCAGCGTTACTTTCATTCTTGTGCTGATTCCTCCTGAAGAATTTGAATCGTTCTGCTATCAGCAGCGGTGTTGGGTTTAAGTGCTCCTGTAGGGTATCAACAATCTCCTTAAAATTCTTGTCCATCGGTTTGGCTGGAGTGATTAAGTTTCGTAACAGCCCGTATGTCCTTGCGCCCATCAGATTTAGAAGTACCGATGCCTTTTTATCATCCTCTACTTCATTCGCTGTGCAATATACCTCCACTCTTTCCACATATGTGGTCCAATCCTCTATATCACTATCGAAAGCAGTAATATTGCCAGTCTTAGGCATCCTGAAAATCAAAAATGGCGCCTCCCGCGCTTTCCTTTCTTCCCTGACGAGAAAAAATGGCGCCTCCCGCGCTTTCCCGCCGCTGCCGCTGCTGACAACGCTGTTCTCTGCGGTTTTTATTTACACAGATATTTTTAATAGTTGGAGACTCGTTCCCGCCGGACTCTCTGGGACTTTTCCCTCCCTCTGCTTGGTCCGAACGCCGACCTGCTTTGCAGCGCCGGCCGTCTCCCGAGTGCTGCACCCTCCATCTCTGTTTGCCTCCGCCTTCCGACTCGCTGCTCGGCCCCGCTGCAGAGCCACCCGATCGAGCCCCAGCCCGCCGCCCAGGAAGGATTAGTGCATTACCTGCCACCAGCCCGGCTAGCTGGTGAAACCATTTTTTTTTTTTTTCGACCTTCCTCTGAGGAATCGATCTCCTTGAGGTGCTGCCGAATTGCAGGTAAGTCCGTTTCCAATTTGTCGCCACTGTTGTATCCGTGTGTTAATGGAGACACGGAATGCAGGAGTTGGTTTAACAGGTGTTTTCTGAACAAAGTCTGGAGGTGAACTAAAAGATACAAGGCGCTATACAGGCTTATATACCCGAGTGGTCACTACCGGTATTACAGTACACAGGGGCTCTTAAAGGTACATACACTACACAATCGGAGGTTGCAAAAGTTCATTCATGAGTTTGATAGTAAGAACTGTCAAACTCATGAAAACTCTGGGTGCCCAAAACAGTACTTAAACTTCAAATAAAAGTTTTTAAAAATCCCACTAATTAAATGAGCTATTAATAACTGTAAAAAACTAATTTAAACAATTATTCAAATTTTTGAAAAAAATAATTTTTTAACAAATCGGGTCTAAAAATACACTTACCTTACTGTAAAGTCTTTAAAAATAATAAACCTGTGGAAAAAAATTTCTAACTTTAATTATTAGACCACTTACCTTTTAAAACTAAGTCCTTACGTCTGCTTTTTTCATTCGTAAAAAGTTGAGGCCTTCACGCACGGGCAAACCTTTAAAAAAAAAGGAATTTCAGCGCGCACGCGCAGACTCCTGCACGCACGCGTTCGGCCTCTGAACCCCTTGGCTCAGAGGAAAGGAAATGGTGGTTTTCCGCGCATGCGCTGTGCTGCTGAAAACCGACACTTCCATCGGGCCCACGCGTGAGTAGCCTGTCCGTACTCACGCGTTGGGACCTGAATTACTGGGCCAATGAAACAGTCCATGTCTGCATGCAACAAGACCTGGACGACGTTCAGGCTTGGGCTGATAAGTGGAAGGTACCATTCGCACCACAGAAGTGCCAGGCAATGAGTATCTCCAACAAGTGAGAGTCTAACCACCTCCCCATGACATTCAATAGCATTACTGTAATGTATACAACATTGAAGGGACTACTTTGTATTGCGGATGTATATCCTTAGTTGCGAGCATATATAACAGACGCGTATCGATTTGTACAGTCAGTGCCGAAGTTCCAGTTACCCAGTAAAGATCACTTGAAGTTACTCTCAGTCTCTGCTGCTTTATTATTTTATGTAGTTGTGTGTAGCGGTACAAACACAACAAATTGGCGACGAGAATTATGAACCTACGTCTTCCTATTCTGGCATCGTATCCAGAGGACACCGAAACTTGGAAGAAAGGAGCGAGAAGGTAGAGAAAACGGAGTACGCTTGCTAAGCTAGGCAGGGGATACGTAAGTCAAGTGAAAAGTGCACAGGACTTGCATGACGCTAGCTAACTAGTAAAGAAAGAAAAATGGGTTTGGGGAAAAAAAATGGCGATGATTGGCACGATTGCAGCATTTGATAGCAGCATTGAAGACTGGGCAACTTATATTGAAAGAGTGGAGTTGTACTGTGAGGCTAACGGAATGGAGGTAGAAAAGAAAGCCACTGTTTTGCTGAGTGTTATGGGCGCAAAGACATACAGGCTACTACGTAGTTTATTAACCCCTGAAAAGCCAGCAAACAAAACATTCAAACAAATAGTGGACACACTCCAAGACCATTTAAGCCCCAGACCACTGCTCATAGCCGAAAGATTTAAATTCCATAAACGGAACCAGAGCAAAAATGAAAGCATTTCTGAATATTTGGCAAAGTTGTGCAAATTATCAGAACATTGCCAATTTGGAGTGGGCTTATCAGATGCATTGAGAGACAGATTTGTGTGTGGTATGCAAAGTGAAAGCACACAAAAGAAGCTCCTGTCTGAAAAAGATCTCACCTTGGAGAAGGCTCTAAGTATTGCAATTTCAATGGAAGCAGCAGCATGTGGCGCTTTAGAAATTCAACAAAAATCCCTGGAATATTCCACTAACAAAATGTCACTGAAACAAGAAAAGAAGTGCTATCGCTGTGGTAAAATGTCACATGATCACAATGACTGTTGGTTTAAAGACAAAGATTGCAGACAATGTGGCAAACGAGGGCACATTGAAAGAGTTTGCAAAGCAAAGAAGCAGAAAACTGATACAATACAGAGCAAAAAGGCACATCAAGTGACTGAAAACAAGAAACCTTTCAAAGATAGATATAAGAAAGTACACTACGTGACTGGAGACAGTTCAGATAAAGGAAAAAGTGACACAGACTCAGAGGAAGAGGATGTGGCTTATCTAAAACTACACAGTGTGAAAGAAACAGAGGATCACAGAATAATATGGGTTACTCCAGAAGTGGCAGGAGTTAGGCTGAAAATGGAGTTGGACACAGGCTCAGCTTTAACAGTGATTTCTGTACATGACTACAAATGACTGTTTTCACACATACCGCTAAGGCCAACTAAAGTACTGTTAAAGACATACACAGGACAAAGAGTGTGCCCAAAGGTAAAATAAAAGTGACAGTGACATACAAAGAAAACAAAATACCGCAATTGAACCTCTATGTAGTGGGAAATGGAGGACCACCATTGCTGGGACGTGAATGGCTCAGGAAAATACAGTTGGATTGCACACCATCCAAGCACTGTTTGTGTCAGCAAAGGAGGACAGCAACGCCCCTACTGAGAGACTGGCACAAATACTCTCTGACTCTCAGGAAGTGTTCAAGAAGGGAATAGGAACACTTAAGGGCATGAAAGCAAAAATTAAGATTGAGCAGAATGTAAATCCAAAGTTCCATAAGGCCAGACCAGTGCCTTATGCAATTCGCCCATCAGTAGAAGCAGAGCTGGAGAACTTGGAGCAGTTAGGGGTCCTGTCCAAGGTGGATTGGAGTGAATGGGCCACACCTATAGTTCCAGTGATGAAGAAAACCTCCAGCACAAAACCAGGAAAGCCAAGAAAAGTGCGCATCTGCGGAGACTTTAAATTGACTGTTAACCCAGTCCTCCACACAGCACAGTACCCATTGCCTTGCATTGAGGACATCTTTGCTTCCCTGTCAAGAGGGGAACGCTTCACAAAGATTGACTTGGCCCAGGCCTATCTCCAAATGGAAATTGATGATGCATCAAAGAAGTACCTGACAATAAATGCGCACAAAGGCCTTTACCAGTACAATCGGCTGGTATTCGGAATAGCATCAGCTCCTGCAATCTGGCAAAGGGCAATGGACCAAGTCCTGCAGGGGATCCCAAGTACTCAGTGTTATCTTGATGACATCATCATTACTGGCAAGAATGACAACGACCACCTTTCCAACCTTGAACAGGTGCTCATCAGGTTACGGGAGTATGGGCTCCGAGCGAACCGAGACAAGTGTGAGTTTTTCAAAAAGGAAATCTCATACTGTGGACATGTGATTGACAAGGACGGTTTACACAAGTCTCCAGACAAGATTGAGGCTGTGATTAATGCACCAACACCTGAAAATGTGTCTCAGTTGAGATCATATCTTGGACTGGTGAACTACTATCACAAGTTCTTGCCCAACCTATCCACAGTGTTACATCCACTAAATGCATTGCTACAGACAGGATCACAATGGAAGTGGAGTGACAGCTGTGAACAAGCTTTTCAAGAGAGTAAAAGACTCATTACTTCAGAAAAGGTGCTAGCTCACTTTGACCCATCCTTACCTATTCGACTGGCATGTGATGCATCACCCCATGGCATTGGTGCCGTGTTGTCGCATAAGTTCCCAGACGGCTCAGAAAGACCAGTAGCCTTTGCGTCAAGATCATTGACTACAGCTGAACGCAATTATGCACAGATTGACCAAGAGGCCCTCAGCCTTGTGTGGGGAGTCAAGAAATTCAACCACTACTTGTATGGTCAACAGTTTACACTGTTAATTGACCACCAGCCTCTCATTTCAATCTTCAACCCAAGGAAGGGCGTTCCAGTGATGACGGCACAACGGCTACAGTGATGGTCACTCTTCCTAGGGGCTCACCTGTATGACATTGAATACAAGGGGACCAAGCAACATGGCAACGCCGATGGTTTGTCACGTTTACCACTGCCGAACTCAGAGGAAACTACAACAGTTGACTCAGCAGAGGTATTTCACACAACAATAGTTGAGCAGCTACCAGTGACAAACTTCCTCATTGAAAGAGAAACACGCAATGACCCTACATTGTCAAAAGTTTATGACATCACTGTGAAGGGATGGCCAATGAATGGTGACTCATTGTTTCCAGCATTCTCAGCTAGGAGGGAGTAGTTATCAGTGTGTCGGGGAACACTGATGTGCGGCTCACGAGTTGTGATTCCTCCCAAGCTTCGTAACCGAGTGCTAGATGAACTGCATGAAGGCCACTTAGGTACGGTAAAGATGAAAAGTCTTGCCCATGGTTACGTGTGGTGGCCGGGAATTGACAAACAGATCGAGGACCTGACAAAGAGCTACTCAGGATGTCAAAAGGTCCAGAACGCACCACCACAAGCCCCTCTCCATCCATGGGAATGGCCCTCATCACCATGGCAACGTGTGCACATCGACTTTGCTGGACCGTTCATGGACTCCATGTTCTTGATTGCAGTCGATGCACATTCCAAATGGCCCGAGGTCATTAAAATGAAATTAACCACATCTGAAAAGACCATTTCAGTTCTGAGGACCATGTTCGCTAGAAATGGACTACCAGAACAAATCTGCACAGACAATGAATGACAATTTGTCTCTGACGAATTCCAAAGGTTCACGAGGAAAAATGGAATCAAGCACTACACATCTGCCCCGTACCATCCAAATGGCTTGGCAGAAAGATTCGTACAGACTTTCAAGAAGGCCATCAAAGCAATGTACAGTGAGAATCTACCACTGCAACACAAGATAGACAAATTCCTCTTTGCTTATCGGAACGCAGTACACGCAGCCACTAATCAGACTCCAGCGATGATGTTTCTGAACAGGAACCTGAGATCTCGCATGGACCTTCTTAAACCGAATGTACGTCGTGATGTAGAGAACAAACAGTTCAAACATTTGAATGCTAAGCCAACAAGAAGCTTCAGTGTGGGACAGTCAGTTCTTGCTCGTGATTTCCGGATGGAAAAGTGGCAACCAGGTACGATATCCACAAGAGAGGGACCACTGATGTATACTGTGGATGTGGGAGAGAACGTTTTGAGACGTCATGTGGACCAAATTCTGGATGTTCAGGTGGAAAACACCCCTATACTTCGCCCAGACTCACCTGACATGGAAACAGGCACTCCTGATTCATTAGCATCAGCACCAGCCTCATCCTCAGCTGAGAGCTCTGCCTGTGCTGATAGCTCATCTGATGCAACTGTACCTGTACAGTCTCATTCCCCAAAGCAAAAGAGTCTGGAGAGACGTTACCCAGAGAGGCAGAGGAGGCCTCCCCAGAGACTTGACTTGTAAAAGGGCTGTTGACTAAATAAAATGTTATGTTGGAATTTGAATTTTGTTACTGTAAAGACAGGCTCTGTATGTTAATTATAGAAATTTTGCGTTAATATACTATTAAACTAAAGGGGGAGGAAGTGTAATGTATACAACATTGAAGGGACTACTTTGTATTGCAGATGTATATCCTTAGTTGCGAGCGTATATAACAGACGCGTATCGATTTGTACAGTCAGTGCCGAAGTTCCAGTTACCCAGTAAAGATCACTTGAAGTTACTCTCAGTCTCTGCTGCTTTATTATTTTATGTAGTTGTGTGTAGCGGTACAAACACAACAATTACCATCGCCAAATCCCCCACTATCAACATCCTGGGGCATCACCATTAACCAGAAACTTAACTGGACCAGCCACATAAATACTGTGGCAACAAGAGCAGGTCAGAGGCTAGGTATTCTGTGGCGAGTGTCTCACCTCCTGACTCCCCAAAGCCTTTCCACCATCTACAAGGCACAAGTAAGGAGTGTGATGGAATACTCTCCACTTGCCTGGATGAGTGCAGCTCCAACAACACTCAAGAAGCTCAACACCATCCAGGACAAAGTAGCCCGCTTGATTGGCACCCCATCCACCACCTTAAACATTCACTCCCTCCACCACCAGCGTACCGTGGATACAGTGCGTACCATGTACAAGATGCACTGCAGCAACTCACCAAGGCTTCTTCGGCAGCACCTCCCAAACCCGCGACCTCTTCCACCTAGAAGGACACGGGCAGCAGGCGCATGGGAACACCACCACCTCCAAGTTCCCCTTCAAGTCACACACCATCCTGACTTAGAAGTATATCGCCAATCCTTCATCGTCGCTGGGTCAAAATCCTGAAACTCCCTACCTAACAGCACTGTGGAAGTACCTTCACCACACAGACTGCAGCGGTTCAGGATGGCGGCTCACCACCACCTTCTCAAGGGCAACTAGGGCTGGGCAATAAATGCTGGCATTGCCAGCGACGCCCTGATCCCATAAACAAATAAAAAAAAGTACAAAAGCAAGGGAGTTATGCTAAACCTTCAGAAATCACTGGTTAGGCCTCAGTTGGAGTATTGTGGCCAATTCTGGACACCACACCTTAGGAAGAATGTCAAGGTCTTGGAGAGGGTGCAGAAGAGATTTACTGGAGTGGTTCCAGGGATGAAGGACTTCAGTTATGTGGGGAGACTAGCGAAGCTGGAATTGTTCACCTTCGAGCAGAGAAAGTTATGGAGAGATTTAATAGAGGCGTTCAAATTCATGAAATGTTTTGATAGAGTAAAAAAGGAGAAACTGTTTCCACTGGCAGGAGGGTCAGCAACAAGAGGACACAGATTTAAGGTAATTGGCAAAAGAGCCAGAGGGAAGTTCTGGAGAATTTTTTTACGCAGCTAATTGTTATGATCTGGAATTCACTGCCTGAAAGCATGGTGGAAGCAGATTTAATAATAACTTTCAAAAGGGAATTGGATATAGCCTTGAAAAGGAAATATTTGTAGCCCTATTGGGAAAGAACTGGGCGTGGGGCTAATTGGATAGCTCTTACAAAGAGCTGGCACTGGTATGATGAGCCGAATGGCCTCCTTCTGTGCTGTATGATTTTATAATCCCAAAGCTTGAGCCAATCAGATGGAAGAGATGACTGTCATTTCAACCAATCAGGTCCCAAAGCCAGAAAACACTCAAATTGCAGGACCATTGCCACCACAAAACAATCTGATCTCAGAACCTTCATTGCAGTTTTAATTTCTACATTAGAAAAGTGACTCCACTTCAAAAGTACTTCATTGGTTGTAAAGAACTTTGGGATGTTGTGAAAGGCATGATAGAAATGCAACTTCTTTCTGATTGGTTTTCAGACTGAACCAACCAATTATATTCAATCAAAAACAAGGATATGTGGTCTATGGCTGCAATGGTAGTTCCTCACTCAGCCCTCTATATATCCCCAGAAACAAAATTTATAATCTAATAATCGCAAAATATTTAACAGTTCAAATATCACAATTGACTGATATTTGGCTTCAACAATCTCCCTCTCCTTTCTAGAAACAGAATGGCATACCTCACTGGGCCTCTGAGCACCCTGAACCTGCGATACAACTTAAACAACCCCCCCCCACCACCCCACCTCCAAATCCTCTCCATTGCCACCCGACAGGTATATCCCAGGAATCACCGGCCAGCTAGGGCACCAATGGTTGTGCAAAGGAATGTGCTTCTTTCTTCACATAATGGTTTCTATGCTTGTGAGTCCCCAACCCACCATGTTTTTCTCCCTCTGACTCTCTCACCCACACCCCAAAAACAACTAGTCTCCACACAGAGCTGTGTGAATGCTTCAAGAAACCAAGGGAAAAAAGCACTGCAGAAACAAACAAGTGAGGTAAAAACAGAGTAAGAGAAGTAAAAAAAAAAGTAAAACAGGAAAGGTAGAGAAAGAGGGAGAGAAATAAAAGTGGAGGAGAGAAGAAGACATCTTTTCTGCAGAGTTCCGATACCAGTGTCCAAAACTGGAGGAGCGTAAGAAACTCTTAGAAACTTTTCCTGACCAAAGAGAATTGGAAATGACTAATATAACCAATTGGTAACACCAAAATGTACAGCTGTCTGTCTCTGATAAATGAACTAAAACCTTTATTTCAGCATTTTTGAAAGCTGGAGGACAAGGAGAAAAGAGAGACACAGAGACAGGCACTATTTGGGGATGAGTAGAGGAAATTGGACATTGAGCAGAGATGCGCAAAGAGAGAGGGTGCCTCTATAGGAGGAGGAGAGAGAGGGTGCCTCTATAGAAGGAGGGGAGAGAGGGTGCCTCTATAGAAGGAGGAGAGAGAGGGTGCCTCTATAGAAGGAGGGGAGAGAGGGTGCCTCTATAGAAGGAGGGGAGAGAGGGTGCCTCTATAGAAGGGGGGGAGAGAGGGTGCCTCTATAGGAGGAGAGAGAGAGAGGGTGCCTCTATAGAAGGAGGGGAGAGAGGGTGCCTCTATAGAAGGAGGGGAGAGAGGGTGCCTCTATAGAAGGAGGGGAGAGAGGGTGCCTCTATAGAAGGAGAGAGAGAGGGTGCCTCTGTAGAAGGAGGAGAGAGAGGGTGCCTCTATAGGAGGAGGAGAGAGAGGGTGCCTCTATAGAAGGAGAGAGAGAGGGTGCCTCTATAGAAGGAGGGGAGAGAGGGTGCCTCTATAGAAGGAGGGGAGAGAGGGTGCCTCTATAGAAGGAGGAGAGAGAGGGTGCCTCTATAGAAGGAGGAGAGAGAGGGTGCCTCTATAGAAGGAGGAGAGAGGGTGCCTCTATAGAAGGAGGGGAGAGAGGGTGCCTCTATAGAAGGAGGGGAGAGAGGGTGCCTCTATTGAAGGAGGAGAGAGAGGGTGCCTCTATAGAGGGAGGGGAGAGAGGGTGCCTCTATTGAAGGAGGAGAGAGAGGATGCCTCTATAGAAGGAGAGAGAGAGGGTGCCTCTATAGAAGGAGGAGAGAAAGGGTGCCTCTATAGAAGGAGGGGAGAGAGGGTGCCTCTATTGAAGGAGGAGAGAGAGGGTGCCTCTATAGAAGGAGGAGAGAGGGTGCCTCTATTGAAGGAGGAGAGAGAGGGTGCCTCTATAGAAGGAGGAGAGAGGGTGCCTCTATAGAAGGAGAGAGAGAGGGTGCCTCTATAGAAGGAGGGGAGAGAGGGTGCCTCTATAGAAGGAGAGAGAGAGGGTGCCTCTATAGAAGGAGAGAGAGAGGGTGCCTCTATAGAAGGAGGAGAGAGAGGGTGCCTCTATAGAAGGAGGGGAGAGAGGGTGCCTCTATAGAAGGAGGGGAGAGAGGGTGCCTCTATAGAAGGAGGAGAGAGGGTGCCTCTATAGAAGGAGAGAGAGAGGGTGCCTCTATAGAAGGAGGAGAGAGAGGGTGCCTCTATAGAAGGAGGAGAGAGAGGGTGCCTCTATAGGAGGAGAGAGAGGGTGCCTCTCTAGAGGGAGAAAGAGAGGGTGCCTCTATAGAAGGAGGAGAGAGAGAGGGTGCCTCTATAGAGGGAGAGAGAGAGGGTGCCTCTATAGAAGGAGAAAGGGTGCCTCCATAGAAGGAGGAGAGAGGGTGCCTGTTATAAATCTCATCATCATAAAGAAACTACTCATGAAATAACACTGGATGGCCAGCTGGTGGCGCCATCCATCAGTATAAATACTCGGGCGTGGGCCCAGCTTGTCCAGGGACATTTTGTAAGATGGGAACTAGTGAAGTACAACTAGACCTCCATGTTCTGAAACAAGTTGATTAAAGCCTTGCTTTATACTCAAACCAAGTGTGTAGTGAGTTTTATTACATCAATTTAATCAACTTGATATCGATTGCACACTCTGAGTGATTTCGGGAACAGCCAGCTACGACTTCAACTGCAGAAGGGAACTCCGGCGTAGAAATCAATCCAAATGCTAAGGTATGGAAACACTGGTATCGTACTTTCAGCAACTTTCTCAGGGTGTGTGGTGAGAATGTTCCTGATATTTTAGAGATACTTGCCAATTATGTATCTCCTCATGTGTTTGTCTATATCGAAGACTGTGTAGACTATGACTCCACTATCCTAATATTACAGAGACTATATGTTAAGGCCCCAAATGAAATTTTTGCTTGGCATCTATTGGCCACAACTCGACAACAACCTGGGGAATCACTTGACGAATTCCTTCAGAAACTTCGCAGGCTCAGCAAGGATTGCAATCTTAAAGCTCTCACAGCTGAGCAGTACCAGGAGGAGTTAATTTGTGATTCCTTTATTAATGGGATTGCATCTCCCTTCATACGCCAGCGTCTGTTGGAGAATAAAACCCTCGAGTTACAGGCTGCCTATGACCAGGCATGTTCCCTGGACTTAGCAAAGAGGAATGCAGATACCTATCTTTTACCTCGTGCACGGGCTGCTGCTATCACTTTTAATGACTCCTTTGATAGGTCTCGGGCGGAAGCCCTCACTGATGATGACTGTAACCTAGCGGATGACAACCCTACCCTAGAAGCCTTCACTGATGACAACACCACCCTAGCGGCATCTTGGCAATCTGGAAGGAAGTGTTTCTTCTGTGGAGGTGCATTCCATTATAGGAAATTTTGTCCTGCTCGTAACGCAACCTGTAATCATTGCAGCAAGAAAGGTCACTTTTCTAAGGTAGGCCAGTCAAGAGCCTCTGTTAGTAAGAAAGGTCACTTTTCTAAGGTAGGCCAGTCAAGAGCCTCTGTTAGTAAGAAAGGTCACTTTTCTAAGGTAGGCCAGTCAAGAGCCTCTGTTAGTAAGAAAGGTCACTTTTCTAAGGTAGGCCAGTCAAGAGCCTCTGTTAGTAAGAAAGGCCACCTTTCTAAGGTGTACCGGTCGAGAGCTCCTGTTAGTTTTGCAGCTATTATCTATAAAACTGCTCCTCAGTGCGGAGCGCGAGTCGGCGGGAATCTCGGGGCGGCGGCAGTACAAAAGGCTCCCAGAGACCAGGTAGGCTTACTAATCTCCAATCTCGGAACTCAGGGGGAAGGAGAGAAGTAAAAAGTAATCGAAGTGTGACGTCACCAGAAAGTAGGTAAGTGATTGGTTGGTGAGTATTTCTCTCTTTTTAAACCTTAAGTCTGTGGTTTATAGTTTCTAAAGTCTCTGTGGTGTAGCGGGGACTGTTTGTAAACCTGGGCCGTTAAGTATATCATTTAACTGTAGTGTAATTGGTGGGATTGATTTGATTTAATTTAAATTAATTAAAGGGGAAGTCATGGCAGGACAGCCCGGTGCCATGGTATGCTCCTCCTGCGCTATCTGGGAACTCAGGGACACTTCCAGTGTCCCTGACAACCATGTGTGCAGGAAGTGTGTCCAGTTGCAGCTACTGGCAGACCGCATTGCGGTGCTGGAGCAGTGAGTGGATACATATTGGACCATTCGCGATGCTGAGGACATCATCAATAGCACATTTAAACAGTTGGTCACACCGCAGGTAAAGGTGGCACAGGCAGAAAGGGAATGGGTGACCAACAGGCAGAGTAGTCGGCACAGGCAGGTAGTGCAGGGGTCCCCTGTGGCCATCCCCCTCTCAAACAGATATACCGCTTTGGATACTGATGGGGGGATGGCTTACCAGGGGAAGGCAGCAGCAGCCAACTTCCTGGTACATGGGGTGGCTCTGCTGCATAGGACAGGAGTACAAATAGGGGTAGAGCTATAGTAATAGGGGATTCTATTGTAAGGGGAATAGATAGGCGTTTCTGTGGCCGCAAACGAGACTCCAGGATGGTGTGTTGCCTCCCTGGTGCAAGGGTCAAGGATGTCTCAGAGCGGCTGCAGGACATCTTGGAAGGGGAGGGTGAACAGCCAGTTGTCGTGGTGCATATAGGTACCAATGATATAGGTAAAAAACAGGATGAGGTCCTAAAAGCTGAGTATAGGGAGTTAGGAGGGTTGGGAACCTGAGCAGGGGGACAGAGGAAAGGGAAACAAGGATAAAAGCAAAAGATAGGAAGGAGAAAAACAAAAGTGGCAGTCAGAGAAATCAACGGTTTAAATCAAACATGGCCACAGTAAATAATAATTCTAATAGGTCTAAGAGCGTTAAAAAAACAAGCCTGAATGCTTTGTGTCTTAATGTGAGGAGCATTCGTAATAAGGTGGCTGAATTAGCTGCGCAAATAGAGGTAAACGAATATGATTTGATTGGGATTACGGAAACATGGCTCCAGGGTGGCGAAGGCTGGGAACTCAACATCCAGGGGTATTCAATATTCAGGAAAGATAGGCAAGAAGGAAAGGGAGGTGGGGTAGCATTACTGGTTAAAGAAGGAATTAACACAATTGTAAGGAAGGAAATTAGCTCTGATGATGTGGAATCTGTATGGGTAGAACTGAAAAATACCAAGGGGCAGAAAACATTAGTGGGAGTGGTATATAGACCTCCAAACAGTAATGCGGAGGTTGGGGATTGCATTAAAAGGGAAATTAGAGAAGTGTGCAAAAAGGGCACAGCAGTTATCATGGGTGACTTTAATCTACATATAGATTGGGCTAACCAAATTAGTAACAATACTGTGGAGGAGGAATTCCTGGAGTGTTTACGGGATGGTTTCCTGGACCAATATGTCGAGGAACCAACCAGAGATCAGGCCATCTTAGACTGGGTATTATGTAACCAGAAAGGATTAATTAGCAATCTTGCTGTACGAGACCCCTTGGGTCGGAGCGATCATAATATGATCGAATTCTTCATTAAGATGGAGAATGAAGTAGTTGACTCAGAGACTAGGGTCCTAAATTTAAATAAAGGCAACTACGATGGTCTGAGGCGCGAATTAGGTAGGATTGATTGGGGAATGTCACTCAAAGGGTTAACGGTGGATAGGCAATGGCAAACATTCAAAGACCGCATGGATGAACTACAGAATTTGTTCATCCAAGTTTGGCATAAAAATAAAACAAAAAAGGTGACTCAACCGTGGCTAATGAGGGAAATTAGGGATAGCATAAGATCCAAGGAGAGGACATATAAATTGGCTAGAAAAAGCAGTAACCCAGAGGATTGGGAGCAGTTTAGGATTCAACAAAGGAGGACAAAGGGATTAATTAAGAAAGGGAAAATAGAATATGAGAGTAAGCCTGCAGGGAACATAAAAACTGACTGTAAAAGCTTTTATAGATATGTGAAGAGGAAAAGATTGGTGAAGTCAAGCGTAGGTCCCTTGCAGTCAGAATCAGGGGAATTTATAATGGGGAACAAAGAAATGGCAGACCAATTAAATACATATTTTGGTTCTGTCTTCACAAAGGAGGACACAAATAACCTCCCAGAAATGTCGGGGAACGTAGGGTCTGATGAAAGGGAGGAACTGAATGAAATCAGTATTTGTAGGGAAATGGTGTTAGGGAAATTGATGGGATTGAAGGCCGATAAATCCCCAGGGCCTGATATTCTACATCCTAGGGTACTTAAGGAAGTGGCCCTAGAAATAGTAGATGCATTGCTGATCATCTTGCAACATTCGATGGAATCTGGAACAGTACCCATGGATTGGAGGGTAGCTAATGTTACCCCACTATTCAAAAAAGGTGGTAGAGAGAAAACGGGGAATTACAGACCGGTTAGCCTGACATCGGTAGTGGGGAAAATGCTAGAGTCCATTATAAAAGATGTAATAGCAGATCACTTGGAAAACAGTGACAGGATCGGACAAAGTCAACATGGATTTACAAAAGGTAAATCGTGCTTGACTAATCTACTGGAATTTTTTGAGGATGTAACTAGTAAAATAGATAAGGGAGAACCAGTGGATGTGGTGTATTTGGACTTTCAGAAGGCTTTCGATAAGGTCCCACATAAGAGATTAGTGTGTAATGTTAAGGCACATGGGATTGGTGGCAAGATATTGACTTGGATAGAGAACTGGTTGGCAGATAGAAAGCAAAGAGTTGGAATAAACGGGTCTTTTTCTGAGTGGCAGGCAGTGACTAGTGGGCTACCGCAGGGATCAGTCCTTGGACCCCAGCTATTCACAATATATATGAATGAACTAGACAAGGGAACTAGATGTAATATCTCCAAATTTGCAGATGACACAAAGCTGGGTGGACGTGTGTGCTGTGAGGAGGATGCCAAAAAACTACAGGAGGATTTGGACAGGTTGGGTGATTGGGCAGAAGCATAGCAGATGCAATATAACGTGGATAAATGTGAGGTTATCCACTTTGGTGTCAAAAACTGGAAGGCAGATTATTATCTGAATGGCAATAGATTGGGAGAAGGGGAAGTGCAACGAGACCTGGGTGTCCTTGTGCACCAGTCGCTGAAGGTAAGCATGCAGGTGCAGCAGGCGATTAAGAAGGCAAATGGTATGTTGGCCCTCATAGCAAGAGGGTTTGAGTACAGGAACAAGGATGTCTTGCTACAGTTGTACAGGGCCTTGGTGAGACCACATCTTGAGTATTGTGTGCAGTTTTGGTCGCCTTATCTGAGGAAGGATAGTCTTGCCATGGAAGGAGTTCAGCCAAGATTCACCAGGCTGATACCTGGGATGGCAGGAATGACTTATGAGGAGAGATTGGGTCGATTGGGCTTGTACTCGCTGGAGTTTAGAAGAATGAGAGGGGATCTCATTGAAACTTATAACATTCTGGCAGGACTGAACAGACTAGATGCAGGGAGGATGTTCCCAATGGTCGGGGAATCCAGAACCAGGGGTCACAGTCTAAGGATAAGGGGTAGGCCTTTTAGGACAGAAATGAGGAGGAATTTCTTCACCCAGAGAGTGGTGAACCTGTGGAATTCGCTACCACAGAAGGCAGTAGAGGCCAATTCATTAAATATATTCAAGAAGGAGTTGGATATATTTCTTAAGGCTAAAGGGATCAAGGGGTATGGGGAGAAAGCAGGTACCGGGTACTGAACTTGGATTATCAGCCATGATCGCATTGAATGGCGGAGCAGGCTCGAGGGGCCGAATGGCCTACTCCTGCCCCTATCTTTTATGTTTCTATGTTTCTGCCCCCAAGAGCCACTACTAAGGTTACAGCTGCTATCTATGAAACTGCTCCTCCCCCAAGAACCACTACTAAGGTTACAGCTGTCAAGGGTAAAACTGCCCCTCCTCCCATCACAGCTGTTTTTCCCCAAAGTCTGTCCCATGCAGCCACGAAGATTTCAGTAAATGGACATATTTTGAGTGCACTAATCGACTCATGCAGCTCTGACAGCTTCATTAGTGAGCGGGCTGTCAGTAAGTTAAAACTGCGTACTTGCCCCTTGGACAGGGAAATTGCAATGGCTCTGACGACACTGACCATCAATTCTTTCGGCTTTTGTCTTGTTGACCTTATTCTCAATGGCCGCACTTATTTCTCCACCCGGCTTGGGGTGCTCAAAAACCTATGCAGTGATGTGCTCCTGGGACAGGATTTCCAGAAACAACACAAAAGACTCACTTTCGAGTTTGGAGGGTCAAAGCCGGAGCTTACTATTTCCAAAGTAACGTTTTGTGCGCTTTCGGCGGCTTCGCTCAACGAGCCCTCCTTGTTTGCCAATCTTTCCCCCCGATATAAGCCCATAGTCACTAAATCACGACGTTTCAGCCAAGATGATCGATCCTTTATCGAGGCAGAAATCTCTCGCATTATAGCTGATGGTATCATTGAGCCATGTTCATCTTTCTGGCGGGCTCAAGTCGTCGTTGTTAAAAATCCTCTGAAGCAACACAAGAAACGTCTTTGCATCGATTACTTGCAAACTATTAACCAGTCTACCGACCTGGATGCCTACCCACTACCACGCATCGATAACATGGTCAATAACCTTGCTAACTACAAGGTATTTTCAACCTTTGATTTAAAGAGCGCATATCATCAGATACTGTTAAAGGACTGTGACAAAAAGTATACGGCCTTTGAGGCCAATGGTCAGCTTTACCAGTTTTGTCGCCTTCCATTTGGGGTCACCAATGGGGTTGGCCGTCTTTCAACGGGCAATGGATAGCCTAGTCAAACAGGAGAACTTAATGGACACTTTTCCATATCTGGATAATATCAATATTGCTGGTCATGACCAGAAGGAGCATGATGCCAACCTCCAGAAATTTTTTGACGTTCTCCGTCATCGCAATTTAACCTTAAATGAGTCCAAATCTGTGAAATCAGTACCATCAGTCAACATCCTTGGCTACTGGGTGGGCAACGGTGTTATCAAACCGGATCCGGAGCGACTTCGTCCGCTTCAGGAGCTCGCTCCCCCTACGAATCTCGGCTCTTTTTGTCGGGCACTCGGCATGTTCGCCTATTACGCGAATTGGATACCCCACTTCTCCGACAAGATCCAGCCCCTGCTTCACGCAGTCATTTCCATTGGAGGCAATGGCTATTTCAGCTTACAACCTCCTCAAGCGACAATTGGAAAAAGCCACGCTTCGTTCCATTGATGAAAATCTTCCTTTCGTGGTCGAGTGAGATGCATCGGATGTGGCGATCTCTGCTACCTTGAATCAAGGTGGTCGACCCATTGCATTTCTGTCCAGAAGTTTGCAGGGTAGCGAGCTCCATTATCCTCCTGTTGAGAAGGAGGCTATGGCCATCATCGAAGCTGTATGTAAATAGAGTCATTTTCTCGCTCATCGCCATTTCACACTTATAACCGATCAGCGCTCCGTGGCCTTTATGCTGGATAACCGGAAACGCACTAAGATCAAGAATAACAAAATACAACTCTGGAGGATGGAATTGGCCGCCTTTGGATACACCATACATTATCGACCCGGCAAAGAGAATGTGGCCCCGGATACCCTCACGCGGGCATTCTGCTCTTCTATGTCAACTTCGACTCTTGCAGATCTTCATACTGACTTATGCCATCCTGGCGTTACCCGTATGTTGCACTTTGTGCGATCTAAAAATCTCCCATTTTCTACGGAAGATGTGAAAAGAACGTGCTCCTCCTGTAGAATTTGTGCGGAATTAAAACCGAAATTCTTCCGTCCATCGGATGGCTCGCTCATACACGCTATGCAGCCTATGCAGCGACTCAGCATTGACTTTAAAGGGCCATTGCCTTCCTCAACGCGAAACACCTACTTACTGACTATGGTGGATAGAGCCATAGAGTATACAGCACAGAAAGAGGCCCTTCGGCCCATCGCGTCCGCGCCGGCCATCAAGCCCTGTCTAATCTAATCCCATTTTCCAGCATTTGGTCCGTAGCCTTGTATGCTATGGCATTTCAAGTGCTCATCCAAATGCTTCTTGAATGTTGTGAGGGTTCCTGCCTCTACCACCCTTTCAGGCAGTGAGTTCCAGATTCCAACCACCCTCTGGGTGAAAAAGCTCTTCCTCAAATCCCCTCTAAACCTCCTGCCCCTTACCTTGAATCTATGCCCCCTTGTTATTGACCCCTCTACTAAGGGAAAAAGCTCCTTTCTATCTACCCTATCTATGCCCCTCATAATTTTGTACACCACAATCAGGTCCCTCCTCAGCCTTCTCTGCTCCAAGGAAAACAACCCCAGCCTGTCCAATCTTTCTTCATAGCTGAAGCGCTCCAGCCCAGGTAACATCCTGGTGAATCTCCTCCGCACCCTCTCCAAAGCAATCACATCCTTTCTATAGTGTGGCGACCAGAACTGCACACAGTATTCCAGCTGTGGCCTAACCAGCGTTTTGTACAGCTCCATCATAACCTCCCTGCTCTTATATTCTATGCCTCGGCTAATGAAGGCAAGTATCCCATATGCCTTTTTAACCACCTTATCCACCTGTTCTGCTGCCTTCAGGGATCTATGTACATGCACACCAAGGTCCCTCTGATCCTCTGTCTTTCCTAGGGTCTTACCATTCATTGTGTAGTCCCATGCCTTGTTAGTCCCTCCAAAATGCATCACCTCACACTTTTCAGGGTTAAATTCCATTTGCCACTGTTCCACCCATCTGACCAACCCATCTATATCATCCTGCAGACTGAGGCTACCCTCCTCGCTATTTACCACCCCACCAATTTTCGTGTCATCATACCTTTTACATTCACATCCAAATCATTAATGTAGACCACAAACAGCAAGGGACCCAGCACCGATCCCTGCGGTACCCCATTGGACACAGCCTTCCAGTCACAAAAACAACCTTCGACCATCACCCTCTGCCTTCTGCCACTAAGCCAGTTTTGGATCCAATGTGCCAAGGCACCCTGGATCCCATGGGCTCTTACCTTCTTGACCAGTCTCCTATGCAGGACTTTATCGAAAGCCTTACTGAAATCCATGTATACCACATCCACTGCACTACCCTCATCCACACACCTAGTCACCCCCTCGAAAAATTCAATCAAATTGGTCAGACATGATCTTCCCTTGACAAAGCCATGCTGACTATCCCTGATTAATCCTTGCCTCTCCAAGTGGAGACTAATTCTGTCCCTCAGAATTTTTTCCAATAATTTCCCTACCACTGATGTTAGGCTCACTGGCCTGTAATTCCTGGTTTATCCCTACTACCCTACTTGAATAATGGTACTACGTTAGCTGTTCTCCAGTCCTCTGGCACATCCCCTGTGGCCAGAGAGGTTCTGAAAATTTGTGTCAGAGCCCCTGCAATCTCCTCCTTTGCCTCACACAGCAGCCTGGGATACATCTCGTCCGGGCCTGGGGATTTATCCACTTTTAAGCCTGCTAAAACCGCTAGTACCTCCTCCCTCTTGATGCTAATATGTTCAAGTATATCACAGTCCCCCCGCCCGATTTCTATGTCTACATCGTCCTTCTCCATAGTGAACACAGATGCAAAAAATTCATTTAAAACCCCACCTACATCTTCTGGCTCCACACACAGATTGCCACTTTGGTCCCTAATGGGCCCTACTCTTTCCCTAGTTATCCTGTACACCTTAGGATTTTCCTTTATTTTGCTCACCAGTGTTATTTCATGATGAATATTCATGCTTTCCCTTTGCTTTCCCCTGTCCCAATATGCATACCTCCACAATGATCAAATGCCTTGATCAAGTCTTTTCCCTTTGCGGTACGGCCAATTTCATCCACGCTGATCGGGGTCCCTCCTTCATGTCAAGCGAACTCAAAAGTTATCTCTCCCAACAGGGAATCGCCACAAGTAAAACGACACCGTACCATCCCATCGGTAATGGACAGGTTGAGAGATACAACGCTATCATTTGGAACGCTGTTCGTCTTGTGCTGAGGTCATGCAACCTACCAGACCAGCAGTGGGAAACTATGCTGCCTGACGTGTTGCATTCCATCAGGTCTCTCCTTTCTACGTCTACCAATGTCACACCTCACGAGCGATTCTTCAGCTTCCAGCGTCGCTCCACCCATGGGACGTCTCTACCATCATGGTTGGCAGCTCCCGGCCCCGTGCTGCTCCGAAGATTCGTCCGATCATATAAAAACGATCCTCTTGTTGACGAGGTAGAACTCACGGACGTCAATCCCACGTACGCGCACGTGCGGTACCCTGATGGCCGGGAGTCCACCGTTTCACTCCGGGACCTGGCTCCCTGTCCAGCCGATTACACAGCCACAACTGATAGAGGGACCCACGGTGATGATGCCGACACTCTGCGCTCCCCCGAAGATGACGCCCTACCTGGGACATCGAGAGATCTACCAGCTGCCCCACCGGATCCACTCGGAGAGCCGAGCGCTCCCCGTGGGATGGCCACCTGAGGCCAAGACGCCGGTCAACCCCCGCAAAACAGGTAGGTGATTGGTTGGAGTATTTCTCTCGTTTTAAAACTTTAAGTCTGTGGTTTGTAGTTTTTAAGGTCTCTGTGGTGTAGCGGGGACAGTTTGTAAACCAGGGCCCTTAAATATATCATTTAACTGTAGTGAAATTGGTGGGATTCATTTAATTTTAATTAATTAGTTAAAGGGTAAGTCATGGCAGGACAGCCCAGCCCTGTAATGTGCTCCTCCTGCTCTATGTGGGAAATCAGGGACGCTTCCTGCGTCCCTGACGACCATGTGTGCGGGAAGTGTGTCCAGCTGCAGCTACTGACAGACTGCATTGCGGCACTGGAGCTGAGGATGGATTCATTTTGGAGCATTCGCGATGCTGATGATGTCGTGAATATCACATTTAGCGAATTGGTCACATCGCAAGTAAAGGGTGTACAGGCAGGAAGGGAATTGGTGACCAGCAGGCAGAGCAATAGAAGCAGGCAGGTAGTGCAGGGGACCACTGTAGCCATCCCCCTTTCAAACAGGTATACCAGTTTGTATACTGTTGAGGGGGATGACTCACCAGGGGAAGGCAGCAGCAGCCAACTTCCTGGCACCAGGGGTGCTTCTGCTGCTCAGGAAGGGAGGAAAAAGAGTGGGAGAGCAATAGTGGTAGGGGATTCTATCGTAAGGGGAACAGATAGGCATTTCTGTGGCCGTAAACGTGACTCCAGGATGGTTTGTTGCCTCCCTGGTGCCAGGGTCAAGGATGTCACCGAACGGCTGCAGGGCATTCTGAAGGGGAAGGGTGAACAGGCAGAGGTCGTGGTTCACATTGGGACCAACGACATAGGTAGGAAGAGGGATGAGGTCCTGCAGCAAGAATTTAGGGAGCTAGGTAAAGAGTAGGACCTCATTGGTTGTAATCTCTGGATTACTCCCGGTGCCACGTGCTAGTGAGTATAGGAATAGGAGGATAGAGCAGATGAATGCGTGGCTAATGAGTTGGTGCAAGAGGGAGGGCTTTAGTTTCCTGGATCACTGGGCCTGCTTCTGGGGAAGGTGGGACTTGTACAAGTCAGACGGGTTGCACCTGAACCAGAGCGGGACAAATATCCTTGCGGGAAGGTTTGCTAGCACTGTTCGGGGGGGTTTAAACTAAAATGGCAGGGGGTTGGGAACCTGAGCAGGGAGACAGAGGAAAGGAAAACGGGGATAAAAGCAAAAGATAGGAAGGGGAAAAACAAAAGTGGCAGTCAGAGAAATCAACGGTTTAAATCAAACATGGTCACAGTAAATAATAATTTGAATAGGTCTAAGAGCGTTAAAAAATCAAGCCTGAAGGCTTTGTGTCTTAATGCGAGGAGCATTTGTAATAAGGTGGATGAATTGACTGCGCAAGTAGAGGTAAACGAATATGATTTGGTTGGGATTACGGAAACATGTCTCAAGGATGGCCAAGACTGGGAACTCAACATCCAGGGGTATTCGATATTCAGGAAAGATAGGCAAAAAGGAAAGGGAGGTGGGGTAGCATTACTGGTTAAAGAAGGGATTAATACAATTGTAATGAAGGATATTAGCTCTGATGATATGGAATCTGTATGGGTAGAATTAACAAATACTAAGGGGAAAAAAACATTAGTGGGAGTGGTATATAGACCTCCAAACAGTAAGGCGGAGGTTGGGGATGGCATTAAAAGGGAAATTAAAGAAGCGTGCAATAAGGGCACAGCAGTCATCATGGGTGACTTTAATCTACATATAGATTGGGCCAACCAAATTAGTAACAATACTGTGGAGGAGGAATTCCTGGAGTGCTTACGGGATGGTTTCCTGGACCAATATGTCGAGGAACCAACCAGAAATCAGGCCATCTTAGACTGGGTATTATGTAACGAGAGAGGATTAACTAGCAATCTTGTTGTACGAGGCCCCTTGGGTCGGAGCGATCATAATATGATCGAATTCTTCATTAAGATGGAGAATGAAGTAGTTGACTCAGAGACAAGGGTCCTCAATTTAAATAAAGGAAACTATGATGGTCTGAGGAGCGAGTTGGGTAGGATTGATTGGGGAATGGCACTCAAAGGGTTGACGGTGGATAGGCAATGGCAAACATTCAAAGACCGAATGGATGAGCTACAGAATTTGTTCATCCCAGTTTGGCATAAAAATAAAACAAAAAAAGTGACTCAACCATGGCTAACAAGGGAAATTAGGGATAGCATAAGATCCAAGGAGAGGACCTATAAATTGGCTAGAAAAAGCAATAATCTTGAGGATTGGGAGCAGTTTAGGAGTCAACAAAGGAGGACAAAGGGATTAATTAAGAAAGGGAAAATAGAATATGAGAGTAAGCTAGCAAGGAACATAAAAACTGACTGTAAAAGCTTTTATAGATATGTGAAGAGAAAAAGATTGGTGAAGTCAAGTGTAGGTCCCTTACAGTCAGAATCAGGGGAATTTATAATGGGAAACAAGGAAATGGCAGCCCAACTAAATATATACTTTGGTTCTGTCTTCACAAAGGAGGACACAAATAACCTCCCAGAGATGCCGGGAAACATAGGGTCTAAAGAGAGGGAGGAACTGAAAGAAATCAGTATTTGTAGGGAAATGGTGTTAGGAAAATTGATGGGACTGAAGGCCGATAAATCCCCAGGACCTGATGGTCTACATCCTAGGGTACTTAAGGAAGTGGCCCTAGAGATAGTAGATGCATTGCTGGTCATCTTCCAGAACTCGATAGACTCTGGAACAGTACCCATGGATTGGAGGGTAGCTAATGTTACCCCACTATTCAAAAAAGGTGGTAGAGAAAAAGCAGGGAATTATAGACCGGTAAGCCTGACATCGGTAGTGGGGAAAATGCTAGAGTCTATTATAAAAGGTGTAATAGCAGAGCACTGGAAAGCAGTGACAGGATCGGACGAAGTCAACATGGATTTACAAAAGGTAAATCATGCTTGACTAATCTACTGGAATTTTTTGAGGATGTAACTGGTAAAATAGATAAGGGAAAACCAGTGGATGTGGTGTATTTGGACTTTCAGAAGGCTTTCGATAAGGTCCCACATAAGACACAAAAGTAAGGCACATGGGATCGGGGGCAAGGTATTGACTTGGATAGAGAACTGGTTGGCGGACAGAAAGCAAAGAGTTGGAATAAACGGGTCGTTTTCCGAGTGGCAGGCAGTGACTAGTGGGGTACCGCAAGGATCGGTCCTAGGACCCCAGCTGTTCACAATATATATTAATGATCTGGACGAGGGAATTGGATGTAATATCTCCAAATTTGCAGATGACACAAAGCTGGGTGGGAGGGTAAGCTGTGAGGAGGATGTCGTGAAACTCCAGTACGATTTGGACAGGTTGGGTGATTGGACAGAAACATGGCAAATGCACTATAATGTGGATAAATGTGAGGTTATCCACTTTGGTGGCAAAAACAGGAAGGCAGATTATTATTTGAATGGCAATAGATTGGGAGAAGGGGAAGTGCAAAGAGACTTGGGTGTTATTGTGCACCAGTCGCTGAAGGTAAGCATGCAGGTGCAGCAGGCGGTTAAGAAGGCAAATGGTATGTTGGCCTTCGTAGCAAGAGGGTTCGAGTATAAGAACAAGGATGTCTTGCTGCAGATGTACAGGGCCTTGGTGAGACCGCACCTTGAGTATTGTGTGCAGTTTTGGTCACCTTACCTGAGGAAGGACGTTCTTGCCATGGAGGGAGTGCAGCGAAGATTCACTAGGCTGATACCTGGGATGGCAGGAATGACGTACGAGGAGAGATTGTGTCGATTGTGCTTATACTCACTGGAGTTTAGAAGATTGAGAGGGGATCTCATCGAAACCTATAAAATTCTGGCAGGTCTGGACAGACTAGATGCAGAAAGGATGTTTCTGATGGCCGGGGAGTCCAGAACCAGGGGTCATAGTCTAAGGATAAGGGGCAAGCCATTTAGGACTGTAATGAGGAGGAATTTCTTCACCCAGAGAGTGGTGAACCTGTGGAATTCTCTGCCACAGAGGGCGGTGGAGGCCAGTTCATTAAATATATTCAAGAAAGAGTTGGATATATTTCTTGAGGCTAAAGGGATCAAGGGATATGGGGAGAAGGCAGGGACAGGGTACTGAATTTGGATGATCAGCCATGATCTCATTGAATGGCGGAGCAGGCTCGAAGGGCCGAATGGCCTACTCCTGCTCCTATCTTCTACGTTTCTATGTTTCTATGTTTCAAACAGGATGAAGCCAGTTCTGCGCCTGTGGGGACCCGCACCCGGTGTCACGATCTCCCCAGCCTCCCTCGGGTTGATCAGAGCAACACGGGCCCTGTCGATCCACCGGTACGGATCAAGCGGCCCAGGGACCAAGACACGGTCCGGGGAGACGTGCCTTCTAGCCATAAACAAAAATCTAAAAGACTGCGGCTATTCGTGGCCCGCCTAATCAGTTAAGAGGAAGTCGTCAGACTTCCAAATCTTTTAGGGAGGAAGAATGTTATAAATCTCATCATCATCAAGAAACTACTCATGATATAATGCTGGATGGCCAGCTGGTGGCGCCATCCAAGGAGTATAAATACTCGGGCGTGGGTCCAGCTTTTTCAGGGACATTTTGGAAGACAAGGAACTAATAAAGTACAACTAGACCTCCATGTTCTGAAACAAGTTGATTAAAGCCTTGCTTTATACTCAAACCAAGTGCGTCGTGAGTTTTATTACATCAGTGCCTCTATAGAAGGAGAGAGAGAGGGTGCCTCTATGGAAGGAGGAGAGAGAGGGTGCCTCTATAGAAGGAGAGGGTGCCTCTATAGGAGGAGAGGGTGCCTCTATGGAAGGAGAGAGAGAGGGTGCCTCTATAGAAGGAGAGAGAGAGGGTGCCTCTACAGAAGGAGAGAGAGAGAGGGTGCCTCTATAGAAGGAGAGAGAGGGTGCCTCTATTGAAGGAGGAGAGAGGGAGGGTGCCTCTATAGAAGGAGAGAGAGGGTGCCTCTATAGAAGGAGAGAGAGAGGGTGCCTCTATAGAAGGAGAGAGAGGGTGCCTCTATAGAAGGAGGAGAGAGGGTGCCTCTATAGAAGGAGAGAGAGAGGGTGCCTCTTTAGAAGGAGAGAGAGGGTGCCTCTATAGAAGGAGGAGAGAGAGGGTGCCTCTATAGAAGGAGGAGAGAGAGAGGGTGCCTCTATAGAAGGAGAGAGAGAGAGGGTGCCTCTATAGAAGGAGAGAGAGAGGGTGCCGCTATAGAAGGAGAGAGAGAGGGTGCCTCTATAGAAGGAGAGAGAGAGGGTGCCTCTATAGAAGGAGAGAGAGAGGGTGCCTCTATAGAAGGAGGAGAGAGAGGGTGCCTCTATAGAAGGAGAGAGAGAGGGTGCCTCTATAGAAGGAGAGAGAGAGGGTGCCTCTATAGAAGGAGGGGAGAGAGAGAGGGTGCCTCTATAGAAGGAGAGAGAGAGGGTGCCTCTATAGAAGGAGAGAGAGAGGGTGCCTCTATAGAAGGAGAGAGAGAGGGTGCCTCTATAGAAGGAGAGAGAGAGGGTGCCTCTATAGAAGGAGAGAGAGAGGGTGCCTCTATAGAAGGAGAGAGAGAGGGTTCCTCTATAGAAGGAGGAGAGAGAGGGTGCCTCTATAGAAGGAGAGAGAGAGGGTGCCTCTATAGAAGGAGAGAGAGAGAGGGGGCCTCTATAGAAGGAGGAGAGAGAGGGTGACTCTATGGAAGGAGAGAGAGAGGGTGCCTCTATAGAAGGAGAGAGAGAGAGGGGGCCTCTATAGAAGGAGAGAGAGAGGGGGCCTCTATAGAAGGACGAGAGAGAGGGTGCCTCTATAGAAGGAGAGAGAGAGGGTGCCTCTATGGAAGGAGAGAGAGAGGGTGCCTCTACAGAAGGAGAAAGAGAGGGTGCCTCTATAGAAGGAGAGAGAGAGAGGGTGCCTCTATGGAAGGAGGAGAGAGAGGGTGCCTCTATAGAAGGAGAGAGAGAGAGGGTGCCTCTATAGAAGGAGAGAGAGAGAGGGTGCCTCTATGGAAGGAGGAGAGAGAGGGTGCCTCTATAGAAGGCGATATCTACAGCACCCGGCCTCACCCTATATGAATCCAAGATTAAATTCCTCCTCTATGCAGATGGCCTGGTTCTGCGGTCACCAACTAAGGAGGGTCTACAGCAGAACCTGGATCTGCTGGAGTCGTTCTGCCAGACCTGGGCCCTGACAATAAATCCCCAAAAAACCAAAGTCCTTGTGTTCCAGCAAAGATCCAGACATCAGGGACCCAAAATAAATTTCACACTAGGAACAACCAAAATTGAACAAACCACTAACTACACATACTTGGGCTTAAAAATCAGTTCTACGGGAAATTTTCATCTGGCTGTGAATGAACTGAAAGAGAAAGCAAGAAGGGCTTTCTATGCCATTAAAAAATCAATCCAAATAGAAATCCCAATTAGCATTTGGCTCAAAATTTTTAAATCAGTAATTGAACCAATTGCACTCTATGGCAGTGAGGTGTGGGGACCGCTAACACAACAAGAATTTGCAAAATGGGACAAACACCCAATTGAGATCCTACATGCAGAATTCTGTAAAAGTATCCTCTGGACGCAAAGGAAAACCGTAAACAATGCATGCAGGGCAGAACTAGGCCAATATCCATTAATAATCACTATCCAAAAAAGAGCCACCAAATTTTGGAAACACCTAAAAATGAGCAACCCCCACTGCTATCATTACGAAGCCCTGAAATGCCAAGAGAGGACCATAAAGAAGAATACCCTCAGTCAACTAGTCCTGGGACTCAGTGAAGTAACTACTAACACTACTAACAATAACCAGCCCCAGGACAGTGACAGCGTAACACAAATAATTCGACCCAACACAATCGTCACTAAGCAAAAGGAAAAATATCTGTCATATTGGGCAGAAACAACAAAAACCCAAAACAAACTCAATTGCTACTTGGCCCTAAACAGACAATACAACATGGCTGATTACCTGACCATGGTAAAGGATAGCAAACTGAGAAAAACCTTGACAATGTACAGACTTAGTGAACATAACCTGGCGATCGAAAAAGGTAGACACAGACAGACCCGGCTACCAAGAGAGGACAGGATATGCTCTCACTGCAGTCAGGGAGTGGTGGAGACAGAGATGCACTTCCTCACAGCTTGTAGAAAATATCAGGGCATAAGGGAGAATTTCTACCCAAAATTCACAAAAATATGCCCGGAATTCAGAAATTTGAATGACGACCAAAAACTCCCATACCTACTAGGGGAAGAGAGAAATTCTGTAACCTTAGCGGCACACTATGTTACAGCTTGCCATAAACAGAGGGACAACCACTAAATATAAGAAAAGAGTATATACAAATGATATGAATGTATATTTATGCACTCAGGGATATATCTGTTTATACACTGTATGGATAGATCTGTATTTATGTGTTCAACCATGAATGTTTTTCGATGCTTTGGCAACATAAGATGTACCTTGTCATGCCAAAAAAGCGATTTGAATTGAATTGAATTGAGAGAGGGTGCCTCTATAGAAGGAGGAGAGAGAGGGTGCCTCTATAGAAGGAGGAGAGAGAGGGTGCCTCTATAGAAGGAGGAGAGAGGGTGCCTCTATAGAAGGAGAGAGAGAGAGGGTGCCGCTATAGAAGGAGAGAGAGAGGGTGCCTCTATAGAAGGAGAGTGAGAGAGGGTGCCTCAACAGGAGAGAGAGAGGGTGCCTCTATAGAAGGAGAGAGAGGGGGTGCCTCTATAGAAGGAGAGAGAGAGGGTGCCTCTATAGGAGAGAGAGAGGGTGCCTCTATAGACGGAGAGAGAGAGGGTGCCTCTATAGAAGGAGAGAGAGAGGGTGCCTCTATAGAAGGAGAGAGAGAGGGTGCCTCTATAGAAGGAGGAGAGAGAGGGTGCCTCTATAGGAGGAGGAGAGAGAGGGTGCCTCTATAGAAGGAGGAGAGAGAGGGTGCCTCTATAGAAGGAGAGAGAGAGGGTGCCTCTATAGAAGGAGAGAGAGAGGGTGCCTCTATAGAAGGAGAGAGAGAGGGTGCCTCTATAGAAGGAGAGAGAGAGGGTGCCTCTATAGAAGGAGAGAGAGAGAGGGTGCCTCTATAGGAGAGAGAGGGGGTGCCTCTATAGAAGGAGAGAGAGAGGGTGCCTCTATAGAAGGAGAGAGAGAGGGTGCCTCTATAGAAGGAGGAGAGAGGGTGCCTCTATAGAAGGAGAGAGAGAGGGTGCCTCTATAGAAGGAGAGAGAGAGAGGGTGCCTCTATAGAAGGAGAGAGAGAGAGGGTGCCTCTATAGAAGGAGAGAGAGAGGGTGCCTCGATAGAAGGAGAGAGAGAGAGGGTGCCTCTATAGGAGGAGGAGAGAGAGGGTGCCTCTATAGAAGGAGGAGAGAGAGGGTGCCTCTATAGAAGGAGAGAGAGAGGGTGCCTCTATAGAAGGAGAGAGAGAGGGTGCCTCTATAGAAGGAGAGAGAGAGGGTGCCTCTATAGAAGGAGGAGAGAGGGTGCCTCTATAGAAGGAGAGAGAGAGGGTGCCTCTATAGAAGGAGAGAGAGGGTGCCTCTATAGAAGGAGAGAGAGAGGGTGCCTCTATAGAAGGAGAGAGAGGGTGCCTCTATAGAAGGAGAGAGAGAGGGTGCCTCTATAGAAGGAGAGAGAGGGTGCCTCTATAGAAGGAGAGAGAGAGGGTGCCTCTATAGAAGGAGAGAGAGAGGGTGCCTCTATAGAAGGAGGAGAGAGGGTGCCTCTATAGAAGGAGAGAGAGAGGGTGCCTCTATAGAAGGAGAGAGAGGGTGCCTCTATAGAAGGAGAGAGAGAGGGTGCCTCTATAGAAGGAGAGAGAGAGGGTGCCTCTATAGAAGGAGAGAGAGAGGGTGCCTCTATAGAAGGAGAGAGAGAGGGTGCCTCTGTAGAAGGAGAGCGAGAGAGGGTGCCTCTATAGAAGGAGAGAGAGAGGGTGCCTCTATAGAAGGAGAGAGAGAGGGTGCCTCTGTAGAAGGAGAGAGAGAGGGTGCCTCTTTAGAAGGAGAGAGAGAGGCTGCCTCTGTAGAAGGAGAGAGAGAGAGGGTGCCTCTATAGAAGGAGAGAGAGGGTGCCTCTATAGAAGGAGAGAGAGAGGGTGCCTCTATAGAAGGAGGAGAGAGAGGGTGCCTCTATAGAAGGAGGAGAGAGAGGGTGCCTCTATAGAAGGAGAGAGAGAGGGTGCCTCTATAGAAGGAGAGAGAGAGGGTGCCTCTATAGAAGGAGAGAGAGAGGGTGCCTCTATAGAAGGAGAGGGTGCCTCTATAGGAGGAGAGAGAGAGGGTGCCTCTATAGAAGGAGAGAGAGAGGGTGCCTCTATAGAAGGAGAGAGAGAGGGTGCCTCTATAGAAGGAGAGAGAGAGAGGGTGCCTCTATAGAAGGAGAGAGAGAGGGTGCCCCTATAGAAGGAGAGCGGGAGGGTGCCTCTATAGAAGGAGAGAGAGAGGGTGCCTCGATAGAAGGAGAGAGAGAGAGGGTGCCTCTATAGAAGGAGGAGAGAGAGGGTGCCTCTATGGAAGGAGGAGAGAGAGGGTGCCTCTATAGAAGGAGAGAGAGGGTGCCTCTATAGAAGGAGAGAGAGAGGGTGCCTCTATAGAAGGAGGAGAGAGAGGGTGCCTCTATAGAAGGAGAGAGAGGGTGCCTCTATAAGAACATAAGAACATAAGAAATAGGAGCAGGAGTAGGCCAATCGGCCCCTCGAGCCTGCTCCACCATTCAATAAGATCATGGCTGATCTGATCCTAACCTCAAATCTTCTATCACTCTGCATCCACCCGAACCCATGTGATCTCCCGGGAGAGGCGAAAAACCAGATAAAGACCCAATGGCCAATTTGGGAGAAAAAAATCTGGGAAATTCCTCTCCGACCCATCTAGGCGATCGAAATTCTTCCAGGAGATCACTCTGTCCCTATATTTTCTACAGTACTTACCTTCTGTAAAGGCGATCTCCACCCCAGCCAGGAACAGGAATAAAACCATCTCCTGAAATCTAACAGAATTAGAACACAGTAGGAGCAGAATCAGGCTACACGGCCCCTGGGCCCACTCCACTACCCACAGGGCCATGACCATTCCGAACCTAGACTCATGTCCAATTTCCTGCCCGCTCCCCGTAACCCTTAATTCCCTTTACTTCTAGGAAACTATCTATTTCTGTTTTAAATTTATTTAATGATGTAGCTTCCACAGCTTTCTGGGGCAGCAAATTCCACAAACCTACCACCCTCTGAGTGAAGAAGTTTCTCCTCATCTCAGTTTTGAATGAGCAGCCCCTTATTTTAAGATTATGCCCCCTAGTTCTAGTTTCACCCATCATTGGGAACATCCTCACCGCATCCACCCGATCAAGCCCCTTCACAATCTTATATGTTTCAATAAGATCGCCTCTCATTCTTCTGAACTCCAATGAGTAGAGTCCCAATCTACTCAACCTCTCCTCATATGACCACCCCCTCATCCCCGGGATTAACCGAGTGAACCTTCTTTGTACTGACTCGAGAGCAAGTATGTCTTTTCTTAAGTATGGACACCAAAACTGTATGCAGTATTCCAGGTGCGGCCTCACCAATACCTTGTACAACTGCAGCAATACCTCCCTGTTTTTATATTCCAACCCCCTAGCAATAAAAGCCAACATTCCATTGGCCTTCTTAATCACTTGCTGCACCTGCATACTAACTTTTTGAGTTTCGTGCACCAGGACCCCCAGATCCCTTTGTACTACAGTACTTTCCAGTTTCTTGCCATTAAGATAATAACTTGCTCTATGATTTTTCCTGCCAAAGTGCATAACCTCACACTTTCCAGTATTGTATTCCATCTGCCAAATCTCTGCCCACTTACTTAGCCTGTCTATGTCCCTTTGCAGGTTTTTTATGTCCTCCTCACTCACTACTTTCCGTCCCATCTTAGTATCATCTGCAAACTTTGATATGTTACACTCGGTCCCCTCCTCCAAATCATTAATATAGATTGTAAAGAGTTGGGGACCCAGCACTGACCCCTGCGGAACACCACTAGTTACTGGTTGCCAATCTGAGAACGAACCATTTATCCCAACTCTCTGCTTTCTGTTAGAGAGCCAATCCTCCACCCACGCCAGAATATTACCCCCAATCCCGTGATTTTTTATCTTGAAGGAGAGAGAGAGGGTGCCTCTATAGGAGGAGGAGAGAGAGGGTGCCTCTATAGAAGGAGGAGAGAGAGGGTGCCTCTATAGGAGGAGGAGAGAGAGGGTGCCTCTATAGAAGGAGAGAGAGAGGGTGCCTCTGTAGAAGGCGAGAGAGAGGGTGCCTCTATAGAAGGAGAGAGAGGGTGCCTCTATAGGAGGAGGAGAGAGAGGGTGCCTCTATAGAAGGAGAGAGAGAGGGTGCCTCTATGGAAGGAGAGAGAGAGGGTGCCTCTATAGAAGGAGAGAGAGATGGTGCCTCTATAGAAGGAGAGAGAGAGGGTGCCTCTGTAGAAGGAGAGAGAGAGGGTGCCTCTATAGAAGGAGGAGCGAGAGGGTGCCTCTATAGAAGGAGGAGAGAGAGGGTGCCTCTATAGAAGGAGAGAGAGAGGGTGCCTCTATAGAAGGAGACAGAGAGAGGGTGCCTCTATAGGAGGAGAGAGAGGGTGCCTCTATAGAAGGAGGAGAGGGGGTGCCTCTATATAAGGAGAGAGAGAGGGTGCCTCTATAGAAGGAGAGAGAGAGGGTGCCTCTATAGAAGGAGAGAGAGAGGGTGCCTCTATAGAAGGAGGAGCGAGAGGGTGCCTCTATAGAAGGAGGAGCGAGAGGGTGCCTCTATAGAAGGAGAGAGAGAGGGTGCCTCTATAGAAGGAGAGAGAGAGGGTGCCTCTATAGAAGGAGAGAGAGAGAGGGCCTCTATAGGAGGAGAGAGAGAGGGTGCCTCTGTAGAAGGAGAGAGAGAGGGTGCCTCTATAGGAGGAGAGGGAGGGTGCCTCTATAGAAGGAGGAGAGGGGGTGCCTCTATAGAAGGAGAGAGAGAGAGGGTGCCTCTATAGAAGGAGAGAGAGAGGGTGCCTCCATAGAAGGAGAGAGACAGGGTGCCTCTATAGAAGGCGAGAGAGAGGGTGCCTCTATAGAAGGAGAGAGAGAGGGGGTGCCTCTATAGAAGGAGGGGAGAGAGGGGGCCTCCATAGAAGGAGGAGAGAGAGAGGGTGCCTCTGTAGAAGGAGAGAGAGAGGGTGCCCCTATAGAAGGAGGAGAGAGAGAGGGTGCCTCTATAGAAGGAGAGAGAGAGGGTGCCTCTATAGAAGGAGAGAGAGAGGGGGCCTCTATAGAAGGAGAGAGAGAGGGTGCCTCCATAGAAGGAGAGAGAGAGGGTGCCTCTGTAGAAGGAGAGAGAGAGGGTGCCTCTATAGAAGGAGAGAGAGAGAGGGTGCCTCTATAGAAGGAGAGAGAGAGGGTGCCTCTATGGAAGGAGAGAGAGAGGGGGCCTCTATAGAAGGAGAGAGAGAGGGTGCCTCTATAGAAGGAGGAGAGAGAGGGTGCCTCTATAGAAGGAGAGAGAGGGTGCCTCTATAGAAGGAGAGAGAGAGGGTGCCTCTATAGGAGGAGGAGAGAGAGGGTGCCTCTATAGAAGGAGGAGAGAGAGGGTGCCTCTATAGGAGGAGGAGAGAGAGGGTGCCTCTATAGAAGGAGAGAGAGAGGGTGCCTCTATAGAAGGCGAGAGAGAGGGTGCCTCTATAGAAGGAGAGAGAGAGGGTGCCTCTATGGAAGGAGAGAGAGAGGGTGCCTCTATGGAAGGAGAGAGAGAGGGGGCCTCTATAGAAGGAGAGAGAGAGGGTGCCTCCATAGAAGGAGAGAGAGAGGGTGCCTCTGTAGAAGGAGAGAGAGAGGGTGCCTCGATAGAAGGAGAGAGAGAGAGGGTGCCTCTATAGAAGGAGGAGAGAGAGGGTGCCTCTAGGGAAGGAGGAGAGAGAGGGTGCCTCTATAGAAGGAGAGAGAGGGTGCCTCTATAGAAGGAGAGAGAGAGGGTGCCTCTATAGAAGGAGGAGAGAGAGGGTGCCTCTATAGAAGGAGAGAGAGGGTGCCTCTATAGAAGGAGAGAGAGAGGGTGCCTCTATAGGAGGAGGAGAGAGAGGGTGCCTCTATAGAAGGAGGAGAGAGAGGGTGCCTCTATAGGAGGAGGAGAGAGAGGGTGCCTCTATAGAAGGAGAGAGAGAGGGTGCCTCTATAGAAGGCGAGAGAGAGGGTGCCTCTATAGAAGGAGAGAGAGGGTGCCTCTATAGGAGGAGGAGAGAGAGGGTGCCTCTATAGAAGGAGAGAGAGAGGGTGCCTCTATAGAAGGAGAGAGAGAGGGTGCCTCTATAGAAGGAGAGAGAGAGGGTGCCTCTATAGAAGGAGAGAGAGAGGGTGCCTCTGTAGAAGGAGAGAGAGAGGGTGCCTCTATAGAAGGAGGAGCGAGAGGGTGCCTCTATAGAAGGAGGAGAGAGAGGGTGCCTCTATAGAAGGAGAGAGAGAGGGTGCCTCTATAGAAGGAGACAGAGAGAGGGTGCCTCTATAGGAGGAGGGAGAGGGTGCCTCTATAGAAGGAGGAGAGGGGGTGCCTCTATAGAAGGAGAGAGAGAGGGTGCCTCTATAGAAGGAGAGAGAGAGGGTGCCTCTATAGAAGGAGAGAGAGAGGGTGCCTCTATAGAAGGAGGAGCGAGAGGGTGCCTCTATAGAAGGAGGAGCGAGAGGGTGCCTCTATAGAAGGAGAGAGAGAGGGTGCCTCTATAGAAGGAGAGAGAGAGGGTGCCTCTATAGAAGGAGAGAGAGAGAGCGCCTCTATAGGAGGAGAGAGAGAGGGTGCCTCTGTAGAAGGAGAGAGAGAGGGTGCCTCTATAGGAGGAGAGGGAGGGTGCCTCTATAGAAGGAGGAGAGGGGGTGCCTCTATAGAAGGAGAGAGAGAGAGGGTGCCTCTATAGAAGGAGAGAGAGAGGGTGCCTCCATAGAAGGAGAGAGACAGGGTGCCTCTATAGAAGGAGAGAGAGAGGGTGCCTCTATAGAAGGAGAGAGAGAGGGGGTGCCTCTATAGAAGGAGGGGAGAGAGGGGGCCTCCATAGAAGGAGGAGAGAGAGAGGGTGCCTCTGTAGAAGGAGAGAGAGAGGGTGCCCCTATAGAAGGAGGAGAGAGAGAGGGTGCCTCTATAGAAGGAGAGAGAGAGGGTGCCTCTATAGAAGGAGAGAGAGAGGGGGCCTCTATAGAAGGAGAGAGAGAGGGTGCCTCCATAGAAGGAGAGAGAGAGGGTGCCTCTGTAGAAGGAGAGAGAGAGGGTGCCTCTATAGAAGGAGAGAGAGAGAGGGTGCCTCTATAGAAGGAGAGAGAGAGGGTGCCTCTATAGAAGGAGGAGAGAGAGAGGGTGCCTCTATAGAAGGAGAGAGAGAGGGTGCCTCTATGGAAGGAGAGAGAGAGGGGGCCTCTATAGAAGGAGAGAGAGAGGGTGCCTCCATAGAAGGAGAGAGAGAGGGTGCCTCTGTAGAAGGAGAGAGAGAGGGTGCCTCTATAGAAGGAGAGAGAGAGAGGGTGCCTCTATAGAAGGAGAGAGAGAGGGTGCCTCTTTAGAAGGAGGGGAGAGAGGGTGCCTCCATAGAAGGAGGAGAGAGAGGGTGCCTCTATAGAAGGAGAGAGAGGGTGCCTGCATAGAAGGAGGAGAGAGGGTGCCTCTATAGAAGGAAGAGAGAGGGTGCCTCTATAGAAGGAGGAGAGAGAGGGTGCCTCTATAGAAGGAGGAGAGAGGGGGCCTCTATAGAAGGAGGAGAGAGAACACACCCTGAGTGCAGGAGGAGAGAAAGATAGAAACACTGTTGAGTGGGACAAGGAAGGAATGGGAGGGACACTTTTATGGGAGGTGGAGAGAGAGAGGCATCCTGTTGAGTGGGAGGGAGGCAGAGAAACTGTGTTGCAGTAGAGGATCTCTTGCTCTGCAGGGGCTGTTAGTCTATTGACCCTTTTCAAAATATAGTCTATAATTTAGACTCAAGACACGACAATGAGACACTCCACCACCAAATAGCCTCTCGGTAAAGCTTTATGCGATAGATATAAACAGATCATACATCACTGATTTGAGAGACTCCACCTGTTTCATTAGCCTGGGCCAATTCTATCTTGCTTACTCCTGGGGGTGTACTCACAGAGCTGCTGAGGTTAAACTCTGAGGCCCCAAGTGTTCATGACTTGATTATACCAAATGAGTTAGAAACAATTGGGTGGGTGGTGATGAGACCGATGTAGAATACAAATGGAAAGTTTTTAAGAATAAGATAATAAAATGTGGAAAACAAATATGTCCCCAAAGTCAAAAGAAGGGAGTGTGGTAAGAAAAAAACAAGGTGGCTGACTGGTTATGTACAAAGACAAGTAAGATGTAAACAGAAATGTTTCTATAAATTAAAGGCATTTAATACTCAACTAAACAGATTCGAGTACAAGGAACAACTAAAGAAAACAAAGGCTGCTATTAGAGCAGCAAAAAGACTAATGGAAAAGAGGATTGTAGACATTTGTGGAAGTAATGGGAAAAGCTTTTTCAGTTATGTGAAGAGTCAGAGAACTGTCAAAGTCTGTATTGGGCCATTGAAGGATGTTCAAGGGCAGGTTACAATGACTCATTGGGTATGGCGGAAATATTAAATGAGTACTTTGCATCAGTCTTCACTCTTGAAGATGATGCTCGACTATTAGAATTTAATATACTAACAAAACTAGGAATATTAACTTAGATGAATTACCATCTCATCTGGCTTCTTATACCTTTTATTGTCTCCTTTTCTTCTTTTGTTCGATCGCAGCTTTGCCTTCGATCTTTTTATTTTCTTTCCAGTTTTGAAGAAGGGTTTCAACCCGAAACGTCAACTCAAATTTCTCTCCACGGATGTTGCCTGACCTGCTGAGTTTTTCCAGCATTCTCTGTTGTTATTTTTAACATAGATGAACATATTGTTTTAGAAAGAATTAAGAACTTGAAAATAGATAGAGCAGCCGGGCCGGATGATATCCACCCAAGGGTCCTCAGGGAGATGGGACATGTGCTGAGCGAGCCTCTAACCTGTATTTTTAATAGCTCACTGCACTCTGGAATAGTTCCCATCTTTAAAAAAGGTGACAAGATGGATCTGGGTAACTATAAGCCCATTAGCTTGACATCAGTAATAGGTAAGATGCTTGAGGGAATCGTTAGGGATGCAATATATGAATGCTTGGATAGAGAGGGACATATTGGGGACACCCAACATGGCTTCAAAGAAAGGAGGTCATGTCTTACAAATCTAATTGGATTTTTTGAAGAAGTTACTAAGTTGGTGGATAAGGGAAGCCCCAGTAAACATTGTCAACTTAGACTTCCAAAAAGCATTTGATAAGGTACCGCACAAGAGGCTTCTCTAAGATCGAAGCCTGTGGTAATATATTGAGCTGAATTGAGAACTGGCTGGCAGGACATAGGCAAAAAGTAGTTATAGATGGATTTGGATCTGTTTGGAGACTGGTCACCAGTGGTGTCCCGCAGGGATCAGTGTTGGGACCGTTGCTCTTTACTATTTTTATTAATGATCTGGATGTGGGTGTTGGGGGCATGATCTGCAAATTTGCAGATGATACTAAGATCAGTGCGAGTGTTAGGACTGTAGACAATGCTTATCTGCTTCAGGCAGATCTTAATGTGTTGGGAGAATGGGCTCACGACTGGCAAATGATGTATAACTTGAATAAGTGCAGTGTTGTGCATGTGGACAGGGCAAATGCTCAACATTCATACACCCTTCAGGGAAAGCATTAAAGAAGCTGGAGATAGAAAGAGATTTGGGCATTCTGGTGCATACATCTCTAAAGGTACATGAGCAATGCCTTGAAGTGAGAGCTAGAGCAAATAGGGTGTTGAGGTGTATCCATAGGATAATTGAGTACAGGACGAGACATACTATTTTGTCCTTGTACAAGACCTTGGTCAGGCTTTACTTGGGATACTGTGTCCAGTTTTGGACTCCTCACAAGATGGGTGATATTGAGACTTTGGAAAGGGTGCAGAGGTGGGCCACGAGGCTAATTCCACAGTTTAAAACATCTTATTTATCAAGATAGGCTAAAAGAGTTGGGACTTAGACTTAGGGGGATCTGATTGAGGTTTATAAGATAATGAAGGGAATAGATTGTGTTCCAGTTGACTGTTTGTTCCAATTAAATAGGTTAGGGAAGACCAGAGGTCATAAATTTAAGTTGTATAAGGCCAGATCTAGGTTAGATGTCAGGAGGTGGTTCTTTTGCCAGAGAATAGTGGACCTCTGGAACAGGCTGCCGTGTCGTGTGGTGGATGCTGATTCACTGAATTCCTTCAAGCAAGAGCTGGACCTGTTTCTGGCTGGGGTGGAGATAATCTCTTACAGAAGGTAGGTACTGCAGGGAATTCAGGACCAGAGTGATCTCCTGGACTAGTTTCGATCGCCTAGTTGGATCGGAGAAGAATTGTAGGACCATTGCCACCACAGAACAATCTGATCTCAGAACCTTCTTTGTAGTTTTAATTTCTACATTAGAAAAGTGACTCCACTTCAAAAGTACTTCATTGACTGTAAAGCGCTTTGAGACGTCCGGTGGTCGTGAAAGACGCTATATAAATGCAAGTCTTTCTTTCTTGTGGGATCTTGCTGTGCAATTGGCTTCCATTGAAACTAACAAGCAAACCTATATCTTTCTATAGTTGAGCTAACAAGAGCAGTACAAGTCCTTAATTCCTATTATCTTATTGCACCACACTTTCTTCCTGCAGTTAATTGCTGTTCAATTATGTGAATCTGCTAACCATAAGTCTGTTAATAATTCTGTATTTTTGGATGTTAATTCTAATCTAAACTTGGCAATTAATTTACATAGACACAACCCACTTAAGAACCCTGGTATCCACATCACCAAGGCACACCGCCATGATCTCATTGAATGGCGCTACAGGCTCAATGGGCTGAATGGCCTACTCCTATTCTTATGTTCCTAGTTAGAAATTATTGAGGTGGTTAGCTCACACCAGGACAACCTGATTAAAGTGGCCAGTGCTGTCGGGGTCAGCTTCCATAACATTTTAATTTAAAGTTCATTGTGTTCCATCTTGAGCAGGTGTGTATAACAATACACTATTATACTTGTCCAGTTACCAAAAATGTAATCTGTTTACAGGGCATGGAGGGGTTGTTGCTGTTGGGGCTGTGAGTTCACATTATAAATCAGTATATCCATTGACTTGTTATGGGAGACCCACTAGTGTAGCAATAGCACATGTTTAGTGTATAGATAATAATTCAATATAAGATGTGTATAATTTATGGATAAGTCAAGTGTTGTGTCAACATATTTTAATAACATGTTCTGAGGCTAATGCTCAAGGGTTTTACACGTTCTTTTTTTCCTACCAGTTCCATAATGCGATCTAAAAAATGCCACTGATTAATTTCCTGTTCATAAAGTGAACACATTTTGGACATTAAGAAGGAAATTTTCATTTACATAACGTTCCATTTTAGAAGTGCAGTCACTGCTGCTATGTAGACCGAGATGGAGGCCAATTGCACACAGCAAAATCCCACAAGCAATAAATGACAGCTTAATCTGTTGTTGGTAATGTTGATTGAGGGACAAATGTTGGCCAGAACAGCAGAAGAACTCTGCTCTTCTTTTGGATAGTACCATGGGATGTTTTACGTTTACTTGAACAGGCAGATAGGGCCTCGGTTTTACATCTCATCCAAAAGGTGACATCTTGACAATGCAGCACTCCCTCAGTATTGCAGTGTCTGCCTAAATTATGTTCTCAAGGCTGTTAAGTCTGTGTGTTATATTGCGAATTACTACACAGACCACAAGAGTAAACTTTAACAGGTCTTTACTAGTTGAAGGTCAGGGCGGAACTGCCCAATAAATCATTACACAGCACTTATATACCGGTGTGGTCACCACCGGTATTACAGTATACAGCAGCCAAGATAAAGTAGTGCAACTCTTAAAATAGTTCTCTTAAAGGTGGACGGTTACTAAAATAGTTCTCTTAAAGGTGGAACGGTTACATACACTACAATCCTCCCTTTTTAGCTTAACAGTATATATATTCCCCATTAAACATAACATCATAACATATATACACAACTTCATGTAAAAACAGTTCACAGATTCAGTCTCTGAGGCGGCGCCTCCTGCGCCTCCTGACTCGGTCTGGACAACGCCTCGGCGGTGTAGCAGTCCTTGGTGGTGCAGTAGGTTTTCGTTGCTGGTGTGACTCATCTAATAGTCCTTCACTGGACTTAACAGCTTGAATTTTCGTAACTTCAGAACCAGCATTGTTGACTTCTAAAGGCTCGAGTACCTTGGGAAGTTTTTCTGCTTCCAGACTGATTTGGCTCAGTTCGGAGGGACCACGTGCATGACCTGGTAGGGGTGATAATGGTTCAGATGAGTCATCCTCTTCATCATCATGGGACAACTCACATGAATATACTAGATTTCTGTCCTCCTCAGTATCTACGTCCATCTTACAAGTTGTTTCTTTCAGAGTGAGACGATGAATAGTGCCACGATGCTCAATGTCCACCTCTTCAGAAGCATGAAGAATTTCACCATTTAGTATCCATTTTGGAGGCTTCACGTCAGCAACTGAAAGCTCACACTCAAGAATGGCGTCACTTGGCTCTGTCACTTCCCCATCACATATGGGTTTAATGATGGCAATTGATTGCTCTTCTACATATAACTTTGCTGGGCTTTGGTCATCTATGGCATCGCACATGTAGTTGCCTTCATCTTCAAAAGCGACATTATTAATAACGAGCTTCCTGTACACATCTTCACTCACAATCTCATATTTATTACTGGGATGAATCTCTTTGTCTTTGTAATACCACTTGACCGCAGCATTTGGCCTGGAAACCTTGCATTCGAAAATGACACGATGTTTCTCCATGCCAATCTTCTCTCTTAAGGTTTTCACAATTTTAACTGGCAATTCTTTAATTCAAAGCAAAGCTCTGGAAGTAGCGCTTTCAGCAACAAATTTGATCTCTGCAGCATCTTCAGTTTTTGCCTCTGCCACCAATTCCCTGAGTGGCTTATTACTGCTGACACTGCTCACAAAAGGGTGCTCTTTCTTCCTAGCTTTCAACTGATCGATGAATTTGACATATTCCCTTTCTTGCTCAGCTTTGATTCGTTTGGCCTCATCGCGCAGACGGTTTGTGTGTTCCTGTTCCATTTCCTCAACCAACTGCTTCTGCTGTCTTTCCAGATTCTCCCACTCTGTGTCAAAGAACTTTTTCTTTGCATTCATCTCTTGCTCAAAACGGCGAATCATTTGTTCTAATTGCTGTTGTAGTTTGAAATTGAGTTGAGTTCGAGCCCGGTGTTCCTCAGAAATGTGCCTGTCTGTAGACTGGACAGACTCAGAATTCTCTGTCAAACCATGTTGTTGTTGTTCAGTGGAATTCTGTTCTGATACTTTGTTCTCTTCTGAAGCATTTATGCACTCCTTCGTTTTTCCATCATTAGTCTGCAAGTCCATTTTAGACTTGTCTTTTGCACATGGGCTGGTCTTACCATCATCAGTTCCCGAGTCTGAGCTGATCCTGGGTAGGCGGCAATCTTCCTCGCCGTCAAAGAAACTGCACGGCTCGAGTCTTCCCTCGCGATCGGACGTGATGACAGTTCTGGTGAAATTGTAGTAGTATTCCATATCCTCGTCAGAAGACATGCTTGGATCATCGGCTCCGTCTACCTGCCCTTGAGTTGACTGCTCTCCTCTTTTCTTCTCCGAAGGATCTCGGTAGAATGGAAAATCCTCTTCACCATATGACTTGCCACCATAAAAGGGAGTCAACCCGAAAAATGTAGTTGGGCGGGCCCGGGCACTGCGTCGGGGGTACCTCCTTTTGTTTAAATCATTATCCTGGGCTTTGTTCCCTTCACCATCCTCCTGTGACGTCTGGTTTCCGCACTGCAGCACGTGCTTCTGAAACAGGTTTTTTACCCTTTGTTTGTAGACTTTGTTGCACGTTGGACACCTCAGGACTTCCCGCTCCTTTTCTGGACTTTCCGTCATTGCTTTTATGGGGTGCCAGTCCATATTTATTTTCCTGATCCACTCCCGTCCCAGAAGTGGTGGACCTCCCTCAGGTAGTACATATAAGTCCATTCCTTGGTGTTCTTTGCCCTTGTGTACCACCTTGACTTTTATCCTTCCGATGGGGTATACTCTTTGCCCCGTGTATGTCTTTAATACTATCTCCGTATCCCGTAGGGGAATATGTGTGAATAACCTTTTGTAATCTTGCTTATTCATGACCGTCAACGCCGATCCGGTGTCCAATTCCATCTTCACTTGGACTCCTGCTATCTGCAGTGTGACCCAGATAGTTTGTCGGTCAGCTTCCTTACTCACGTTGTGAATTCTCAGACTACCCAGTTCCTTGCTGTTGGAGTCTGAATCCGAATTCTGTTCACCCGAACTCTTCTCAGCCACCTTGTGTACCTTGCTGCACTTTTCCTGCGGTGACTTTTTGTTGCTGGTCTTCTTTCCTGACCGGCATACTTTAGCTATGTGACCAAGCTTGCCACATTTTCTACATTCCTGGTTTTTAAACCAGCATTGGTTCTGATCATGTGTTGTCTTCCCACAACGATAACATTTTGTTGTACCCAAAGCCATTTGATCTACGCTGAGTACCGCTGCCTTCAGCTGCATTTCCGCAGTGCCTCTCGCTGCGGCTTCGTGCGATGCTGCAATAGAGACAGCCTTATCAAGTGTAAGATCATTCTCTTCAAGTAGCCGCTTTTGGGTTCCTTCTTTCGACAATCCGCACACGAATTTGTCTCTCAGTGCCTCTGTCAGTCCTTCCCCAAACTGACAGTATTTCGCTAGCTTACGCAGTTCAATTAAGTACTCCGCGTTGCTTTCCTCTTTCAGTTGCGTTCTCGCATAAAATTTAAATCGTTCCGCTAACATCAGCGGTGTGGGGTTCAAATGATCCTTCAGGACAGCAACAATATTAGCGAAAGTCTGATCCGCCGGTTTAGCTGGTGATAGAAGATGCTTCAATAGCCCGTATGTCTTCACACCCATTGAGTTTAGTAAGGTTAATGCTTTATCTTCATTTGATATTTTATTTGCCTTACAATATATCTCTATGCGTTCTACATACGTGGCCCAATCTTCAACATCGGGATCGAAATCGTTGATGTTACCACGCTTAGGCATCTTCGCAACCTTCTTAAGAGACAAAAAGAAATTTTTCTTTTATTTTTTCTTTTCCAAAATGGCGGTTTCCCGCGCTCGTCTTCTTCCCCCGCCTACGAAAATGGCGGCTTCCCGCGTTTTGCCTTCTCCCCCGCTGGCTGTAATGGCGATTGCCGTATTGCTGCGTTCGCCCTCCCCAGCGGTTTTCAGATCGTGCCTCCCAGCCCCTCTTGCAGTCCGGTCCTTTCCCCCCCCGGCTGCGGCTGAGTTCTCCACGTTTTTTTTTAAAAATTTCTCCCGCGCCTTACGCTGACCCGGTCGCTGTGCCTCGCGGCCTCGGTAGCTGCCCGGCCTTTTTCACCGGTCGCGGTCGAGCTCTCTCTCGACGCTGTTGCGTCTCCCAGCCCGCTATTTTCTCCCGCGCCTTACGCTGTCCCGGTCGCTGCGCCTCGCGGCCTCGGTAGCTGCCCAGCCTTTTTCACCGGTCGCGGTTGAGCTCTCTCTCGACGCTGTTGCGTCTCCCAGCCCGCTTGTAGCCCGGTCTCTCACACCGGCTGCGTTCCCGCTTGTAGCCCGGTCTCTCACACCGGCTGCGTTTGCGTTCACCGTGGCTTCCGTGCCTTACGCTGCCCCAGTCTCAGCGCCTCTGGCCCCGACTTCTGTCCGGCTCTTTTCCCCGGCCGTGGACGAGTTCTCCGCCCTTATATCCTCTGTTTTTTTGTTGTTGTTATTTTCTCCCCTACTCACAGTCAACGTGGCCGACTTGCTGCTCGTCGCTGATCGGCTTACCCACCACCGTGATAGAAGGGATGATCACTGCCTGTTGCTGATGGAAGGCTTCGTGTCAGAAATCTTCCGTTTCTCTGCAGGCCCGAGTCTTTTCTCAGCAGAATGATGAGGGCGGATGCCTCTTCTCGACGCCCGTCAACTGCCTTGGATGTATCTGTGCCGCAGGGTAAGATCGTATTCGTCGCCACTGTTAAGTCTGTGTGTTATATTGCGAATTACTATACAGACCACAAGAGTAAACTTTAACAGGTCTTTACTAGTTGAAGGTCAGGGCGGAACTGCCCAATAAATCATTACACAGCACTTATATACCGGTGTGGTCACTGCCGGTATTACAGTATACAGCAGCCAAGATAAAGTAGTGCAACTCTTAAAATAGTTCTCTTAAAGGTGGACGGTTACTAAAATAGTTCTCTTAAAGGTGGAACGGTTACATACACTACAAAGGCCATAGTTGAGCTTGATTCTACAACCTTCTAACTCAGAGGCTAAAGTGTTACTACCTGAGCCAAGCTAATACTATTAGCACAATGCACATAAATGCTCGCTGTTTTGTACGGTTTTCTATCAGATAACTAGGAGGAGCTCCCTCGTGGCTCAGTCGGTAATGCGTGTGATGTATAGTGCAGATCAGCTACTTACCATGGGCTATGTCAATCTCTGGTCAGTGCTGAGTCACTGGTCTGAACAATAATTGCAAGACAGCGGGATGAATTTTCAGCTCTTCTGCCCACCAGAAACATGGTAGTAGGCGGTAGCCCTTCGAAAATGGTGGACAATGACTTACTACCTAACTCCTTCTGTTGCTGTGGGTGCGGCAATGTTCCCCTGGGGCCTACTGCAGGCAATAGTCCCATTTACCCCTGTAACACAACACAAGTATTTTTTCTGTATAAAAAAGAAATGTTCCCCCATGGCTCAGTCAGTAATGCATGTGGTGTATAGTACAGATCAACTACTTACCATGGGCTATGTCAAACTCTAGTCAGTGCTGAGTCACTGGTCTCAGCGCTGCTCCCACTCACCATGTTACTGCTACTGCTGCTATCCCAGCACTGCAGAAAATACTGTTCCCTACGTCCATCCCACTCCCTCTTTCCCTCCACATGAGCCACAATCACCTGAGCCCCAGTCTCACTCCTTCCCTCACAACCCCCGACTCCTTCACTGACTGTTCCCGGCACATCAGCCGGTCCCGGTTCTCTGCTTGATTGTCAGTCAACCAGCCTTTATTTCCCCCCATCTCCAATATTTTTATAACTAATAAACAAAAGTGTACAATGAAAATGAAAAAACACATTTTTTAAGGCCTGTATGGTTCCCCCCACCACCACCCCCCCCCCAATTACTCACACTAGTGTCCAGATGAATGTTTTATTCCTGGTGACTCCAGGACAATCCTGGCAGGTTGAAATCCTAGCTGGAGGTCAACACTGAGTGTGAACAATCAGGTCTGTCTGTGATGCCCTCCTTGGTAGAGCAAGACTGCTAACACTCAAGGTATAGGCTTGCATGTGAAGAATGAAGGAGGTTAGGCACCAAAGGGCAGCCAACACTACAGTGTGAATCAACACTTGGGAGACAGCTGAAGAGAAAACAGGGGGAGCAGGAGGGGGAGGGGGGAGGGAGGGAAGAGGGGGAGAGAAGGGAGAGGAGAGGGGGAGAGAAGGGAAGAGGGGAGGGAGGAGGAGGAGAAGGGAGGTGAGGGGGAGGAGGAGGAGGAGAGGGAGAAGGGGGGAGGGAGGAAAGGGAGGGGAGAAGAGAGGGGGAGGGGGGAGAGGTGGGGTTGGGGATGGGGAGGTGGGGGTGGGGGGAGGTTGGGGTGGGGATGGGGAGGTGGGGATGGGGGGGGAGGTGGGGTTGGGGATGGGGGAGAGATGGTGGGGGGAGGGGGGATGTGGGGATGAGGGGAGGAGGTGGTGAAATCAGCAAGCATTCTCACTCCTGATCACTGTTCAGTGACTCCTGTATTACAACAGTGACAACACTTCATCAGTACTTCATTGGCTGTGGAGCACTTTGGGACATCTTGAGGTCATGAAAGGTGCTATATAAATGCTACTTCTTCTTGCTGCTGGAAAGCGGACATTTAGCTAACAAGTATTAGTTGGCTTGTTGCCTGAGTGTTTAATTGCCTCAGTACCTAGGCTCCCACATGACGACATGGTGAGATACTGAAGGCCCACTTGTACCTGTGGAACCACAGTTCAACATGGGTCAGCAACTGCATGATTGGAGGAGGAAAAAAATTATCAAGCGTTTAGACATAGGTGTCAGCCATGGCTCAGTGGTCGCACTCTCGCTGCTGAGTCAGAAGGTTGTGGGTTCAAGTCCCACTCCAGAGACTTGACAGCACAAGTTTAGGCTGACACTTCAGTGAAGTACTGAGGGAGTGCTGTTCTGTCAGAGGTGCCGTGTTTCAGATGAGACATTAAACCGAAGCCCCCGTCTGCCCTCACAGGTGGACGTATAGGATCAATGACACTATTCAAAGAAAAGTAGGGGAGTTCTCCCTGCTGTCCTGGCCAATATTTATCGCTCAACCAACATCACTAAAACAGTTTATCTGGTCATTTATTTCATGGTTGTTTGTGGGACCATGTTGTGTGCTAATTGTTGAAGCGTTTCCCTACATTACTCTTCAAAAGTACTTCTTTGGTAGTAAAGTGCTTTAGGATGTCCTGAATTCATGAAAGATGCAATTTCTTTCTTTGTTTCTTACAGAATTGTAATTAGGTAAATCTGTGTTGTGGAAGGACCAGCATGCTTATTGTGACATTAGAGTGTGTAAAATTCAACAATATATTTCGAATGAGACGGTAAACCTGCTCAGCTGAATGGAAAAGATCCCATGGCACTATCTGAAGAAGAGCAGGGGACTTCTCCCAATGTCCTGTCCTTCAACCAATACCACCAAAAACATGTTATCTGGTCATTCATTCATGTGCTGTTTGTGGGATCTTGTTGGCTGCTGTGTTTGCCTAAATAATAACAATTACTGCACTTCAAAAAGTAACCCATTGGTTGCAAAGAACTTTGGGATGTCCCAAAGTAGTGATAAATTATCTCTTTCACGTGGCATAATTTGTTATCAACTAGCATAGTAAACTGAGTCCAAGTATTTTACTGCCATAAAAATGCCTAATTTTTAACCTTTTTTTATTCGTTCATGGGATGTGGGTGTCGCTGGCAAGGCCAGCATTTAGTGCCCATCCCTAGTTGCCCTTGAGAAGATGGTGATGAGCCACCTTCTTGAACAGCTGCAGTCCATGTGGTGAAGGTACTCTCACAATGCTGTTAGGGAGGGAGTTCCAGGATTTTGACCCAGCGACGATGAAAGAACAGTGATATATTTCCAAGTCAGGATGGTGTGTGACTTGGAGGTGAACTTGGAGGTGGTGGTGTTCCTAATCAAGGGTTTTGCCCCAGCTCGCACTCCTTTCCACCAAATACAAGTGCAAACCCAATCTTGGGCGGTGTCTCAGGATCGTTTTCTGCCAGAGAAGCCTAAAAAATACTTACCCCAGGGAGGAGGAGCATTCTGCAAAAGAATTATTTTACAGTCCGTACATCTGACAGCGAGCCCCAACAACAAAGGCCATGCTACCAGCAGCTTAATTAAGATCTCATCATTCAGTAAGTTACTCATTCTATTTCTGAATTAATTAAGGGGTCCATTTTAACCCTACCCGCCCAGCAGAAATTGGGTGGGTGGGCAATTAAAAAGGGGGGGGTTTATTCACCCGCTGGTAACTCGACCCTTTCCTGACGCTGACGATTTTTACCTGCGGGGTTCTGCAGGCGGATGAAGCAGCCACCTAAAGCAAGTGGGGGCCCCATGAATTGATAAAAATTGGGGTCCTATTACGTCAAAAGGACCTTGATGGTGTTTTAACTGGGGCCTGAGTGGGGAAGCTGTAGTGTATGTGCCTTTAAGACAGAACTACTTTTACAGCTCCTGTATACTGTAGTACCGGCAGTGACCACACCTGTATATAAGCTTTGCGCATGCCTCTGTAACCCCAGTCTTGAGACTACCCTCCTCCAGTAAATACCTGTTTATTGTTAAGTTACAGCATCCGTGTGGTTATTGAATAACAGCATACCCTCAGAATCACGGATCTAACAGTGGCGACGAGTGTCGATTCGAATCTACCTGCAACTAAAAAAAAACAGTCGAGGCCAGGAACACGGGCATCGACCACGAGCAACCGCCCAGTCGTCAGGCAGAGAGTGAACATTGCAGGGGAGGCAGTGGAGAGCCGGGCTTGGTTCCCCAGCCACGACGATCAGCAAGAGACTGACGACAGGTCCAGTGCAGAACCTTCCCGGGCATCGGCGGCTGGAGCCGACCGATGGCGGAGAGAAAGCCAAGCAGCGTCGACGGGGTAAGACAGAGGGTGAAGCACACAGGGCACAGCCGGGGGTTGAAAACCGAGCGGCGTCGAGAAAAAAACCCCCCCAAAAAAAAACCGGAGAGAGGGTAAAGCAACAGCCGGGTTCAAGACAGAGTGGCGTCGAGAAAACCCCCCCCCCCGAAAAAAACCAGAGAGAGGGTAAAGCAACAGCCGGGTTCAAGACAGAGCGGCGTCGAGAAAAGAAAAAATAATAAAAAGAAGAACGGGCAGAGCACAGCCAGGGCTCATGGGCTGAACAGGGTCCGCAGGGAGAAGAAGTGAGAGCACGGGAGACGCCATTGAGCTGCGGAGAAGAAGGAAGAGCGCGGGAGAAACCATGTTTAGAAGCCGCAGCGGAGAAGAAGGGCGAGCACGGGAAGGAAGGAAAGCGCGGGAGACGCCATTTTGTGCCAGCGGAGAAGAAGGGGAAGCGCGGGAGACGCCATTTTTGACAGTTAAATCACACCCAGGGATGCCGAAGAGTGGCAGTATCTCTACGTTCGACAATGAAGTCGAAGATTGGGCGACATATGTGGAACGTATTGAGGTGTACTGCAGGGCAAATGAAGTGCCAGATGCTAGTAAAGCACTGGTTTTGTTAAATTCCATGGGTGCAAAAACTTATGGGTTACTGCAAAATCTAATAACCCCAGAGAAGCTGGTGAACAAGAATTTCAAAAGCATAGTGGAAATCCTACAGGACCACTTAAACCCCACACCACTGCTGATAGCAGAACGATTTAAGTTCCATAAAAGGAACCAACACAAAGACAAAAGCAATGCTGAGTACCTAACGGAACTGCGCAAGCTATCGAAACACTGCCAGTTTGGAGCGGGACTAGCAGACACGTTAAGGGACAAGTTTGTGTGTGGGCTACAAAGTGAAGGAACCCAGAAACGGCTTCTATCAGAAAAGGATCTTACGCTGGACAAGGCTTTCAGTATGGCAGTATCACACGAAGCAGCCGCAAGGGGCGCTGCAGAGATACAACGGAGACCGCAAGAATATGGCACCAATTAAATGTCCTATGGAACAGGGAAGTGCTACCGCTGCGGCAGAACAACACATGACCAGAAGGATTGTTGGTTCAAGGACCAAGTGTGCAGACAGTGTGGAAAAGCAGGACACATAGCAAGAGTCTGCAGGTCTGGGAAGAAAACCAACAGTAAGAAATCTCCGCAGGAGAAGTACAAAAAGGTACACCAGGTGATGGACAGTGGTTCAGACGAACAGAAAAGTGACACAGACTCCGGAAGCAAGGAGCTGGGTTGTCTGAAACTACATAAGGTAACCAAAATGGAGGCTCACCAGACTATCTGGGTTACACTCAAGATAGACGGAGTCCAAGTGAAAATGGAATTGGACACAGGATCAGCCCTAACAGTCATAAACCAAAGGGACTACAAGCGGCTATTTTCACATATACCCTTGAAAGCTACAGAGATTGTCTTGAAGATGTATACGGGGCAAAAAGTCTACCCCAAAGGAAAAATAAGGGTGAAAGTGATATATAAAGGCCAGGAAATACCTAAAATGGATATATATGTATTGCCAGATGGAGGACCACCACTGCTAGGACGTGAATGGATCCGGAAGATACAATTAGATTGGCATTCCATACAGGCACTGAAGGTTGAGGCCAAAAAGGATGACAACGTCACACCTGGACGACTGTCAAAAATGCTAACTGACGCAAAAGAAGTGTTCCAGGAGGGACTAGGAACACTAAAAGGCATAACAGCAACGATTAAAATAGAGGAAAATGCAAGACCAAAGTTTCTTAAGCCCAGACCAGTGCCTTATGCGATCAGACCAGCTGTTGAAGCAGAGCTGGAAGGGTTGGAACGTTCAGGAGTACTGTCCAAAGTGGACTGGAGCGAGTGGGCTACACCCATCGTTCCTGAAATGAAGAGGTCGTTGAGTAATACGCCTGGGGAACCAAAGAAGGTCCGCATCTGTGGGGATTTTAAGGTGACAGTGAACCCAGTCCTTCACAACGGTTACAAAGATGGTCCCTGTTTCTAGCGGCGAATCAATATGAAATAGAATATAAAGGCACGAAACAGCATGGGAACGCTGATGGGCTATTGCGCCCGCCACTGCCTACTGTGGAGGAAGCACCAGCAGTGGACCCTACCGAGATATTTTATTCGTCAATAATTGAACGATTGCCAGTAACGAACGCGGATATAGAGAAAGAGACCCGCAATGATCCGACGCTGTCTCGGGTATATGATTTGATGGTGAGGGGATGGCCAACACATGACGACTCACTGTTGCCAGCATTCTCATCCAGAAGAGAACAGCTGTCAGTATGCCAGGGGACAGTGATGTGTGGATCCAGAGTGGTGATTCCACCCAAGTTAAGGGAGAGAGTGCTAAATGAGCTACATGAATGTCATCTGGGGGGAGTGAAAATGAAAAGCCTTGCTAGGGCTTATGTGTGGTGGCCGGGAATCGATCAACAAATCGAAGACCTAACTAAGAGCTGCTTAGGATGCCAGAAGGTCCAAAATGCACCACCACATGCCCCTCTACACCCATGGGAGATGCCCTCCTCTCCATGGCAACGGGCGCATATTGATTTCGCTGGTCCATTCATGGACTCAATGTTCTTAATAGCAGTGGATGCTCATTCAAAGTGGCCTGAGGTGATAAAAATGTCTTCAACCACTACAGAGAAAACGATTGCAGTCCTACGGACCATATTTGCCAGAAACGGTTTGCCAGAGCAGATTTGCTCTGATAATGGACCACAGTTTGTGTCCGAAGAGTTTCAAAAATTTATGAGAAGGAATGGGGTAAGGCATTACACATCCGCCCCGTATCATTCAGCCACAAATGGATTGGCTGAGAGGTTCGTACAAACCTTTAAGAAGGCGATAAAGGCCATGTGCGGCGATGAAATTCCACTACAGCATAAGATGGACAATTTCTTATTAGCCTACCGAAATGCGACACATGCAGTTACCAACCAGACCCCGGCCATGATGTTCTTTAACCGAAGGTTGAGATCTCGTCTGGACTTGCTCAGACCAAATGTGCGAAGAAATGTTGAGGACAAACAATTCCAGCACATCAATGAGAAGCCGACAAGGAGCTTCAATGTAGGACAACCAGTCTTGGCCCGTGACTATCGAACAGAGAAATGGCAACCCGGAACGATATGCACAAGGCAGGGGCCATTAATGTACACAGTGGATGTCGGGGAGAACATTGTGAGACGCCACGTCGATCAGATCTTAGCGTCACAGGAACGCGTCAACCCCATGTCTCGGGTACCTGGCGATGAACCCAACATACCGGTAGCATCTACCTCAGAACCAGTAGCAGTGGAACCCGATGAACTACCCGATGAAAAGGGGTCAGAATCGCCTCTGCACCAAGAACAAGAACCTCAGGAAAGGCGCTATCCCGAAAGGGTCAGGAAGCCGCCCCAAAGACTGAATCTATAAATGGACTATTGTTGTTTAATGTACCTGTTAAAGTGTTAATTGTTATTTGAATATTAGGGGTACTACTAATCTAAAAGGGGAGGAATTATAGTGTATGTGCCTTTAAGACAGAACTACTTTTACAGCTCCTGTATACTGTAGTACCGGCAGTGACCACACCTGTATATAAGCTTTACGCATGCCTCTGTACCCCCAGTCTTGAGACTACCCTCCTCCAGTAAATACCTGTTTATTGTTAAGTTACAGCATCCGTGTGGTTATTGAATAACAGCATACCCTCAGAATCACGGATCTAACAGAAGCTGCCGCAGTTCTCCCGCCAGGCTGAAGCAGGTCTGCAACTGATCTGCAGACAGAGGAGGTTCGTCAAGGTAGGTCCAAGATTTTCCTTTATGGGACCGGGGGGAGCAGGAGTGCTCTGACTGGGCCCCATAAGTAATATCGCGGCATCCTTTTCCGCTATTTACCTGCATGCTGACCAGCCTTTCTGCAGTGCCAGCCAGCAGCTTGTGGCCACCCGAACCGTACTCACCCAAGCCAGCTGCCACTTCCCATCTGTTTCAGACAGGCAGCTGACTGGCGGCATGTAGACGATGCCCAGGAGTCAAAATACCCCAGGCCTCAAACTTAGACCTGTGAGTGCATTATGCACTCCCCCCACCCTCCCCAAACCCACGCCTACCTGAAACCCATTTGGGGTTAAAATCGACCCTTAAGTTACTGATTAATTTAATAATTCATGAAATTATTCACCAAATTTGTTAAATTACTTATTAAATATAATTACTTATTTAATTTCATTATCACTCCCAGTCTCTCTCTCTCTCACTCCCAATCTCTCTCTATCTCACACTCTCAATCTCTCTCTCTCTCACACTCCCAATCTCTCTCTCTCACACTCCCAATCTCTCTCTCTCTCACACTCCCAATCTCTCTCTCTCTCACAATCCCAATCTCTCTCTCTCACACTCCCAATCTCTCTCTCTCTCACTCCCAGTCTCTCTCTCTCACTCCCAATCTCTCTCTCTCTCACACTCCCAATCTCTCTCTCTCTCACACTCCCAATCTCTCTCTCTCTCACACTCCCAATCTCTCTCTCTCTCACACTCCCTATCTCTCTCTCTCACACTCCCAATCTCTCTCTCACACACTCCCAGTCTCTCTCTCTCTCACACTCCCAATCTCTCTCTCTCTCACACTCCCAATCTCTCTCTCTCTCACACTCCCAATCTCTCTCTCTCTCACACTCCCAATCTCTCTCTCTCACACTTCCAATCTCTCTCTCTCACACTCCCAATCTCTCTCTCTCTCACACTCCCAATCTCTCTCTCTCTCTCACTCCCAATCTCTCTCTCTCTCTCACACTCCCAATCTCACTCTCTCTCTCACACTCCCAATCTCTCTCTCTCACACACTCCCAATCTCTCTCTCTCTCACACTCCCAATCTCTCTCTCTCTCACACTCCCAATCTCTCTCTCTCTCACACTCCCAATCTCTCTCTCTCTCTCCACACTCCCAATCTCTCTCTCTCTCTCACACTCCCAATCTCTCTCTCTCTCACACTCCCAGGCTCTCTCTCTCTCACACTCCCAGTCCCTCTCTCTCGCACACTCCCAGTCTCTCTCTCTCGCACACTCCCAGTCTCTCTCTCTCACACTCCCAATCTCTCTCTCTCGTACTCCCAATCTCTCTCTCTAGCACTCCCAATCTCTCTCTCTCTCACACTCCCAATCTCTCTCTCTCTCTCACACTCCCAATCTCTCTCTCTCTCTCACACTCCCAATCTCTCTCTCTCTCACACTCCCAGGCTCTCTCTCTTCAAACTCCCAGTCCCTCTCTCTCGCACACTCCCAGTCTCTCTCTCTCGCACACTCCCAGTCTCTCTCTCTCACACTCCCAATCTCTCTCTCTCGTACTCCCAATCTCTCTCTCTCGCACTCCCCAATCTCTCTCTCTCACACTTCCAATCTCTCTCTCTCACACTCCCAATCTCTCTCTCTCACACTCCCAATCTCTCTCTCTCTCCTTCCCTCTCTCTCTCTCTCCTTCCCTCTCTCTCTCTGTCTCTCTCTCCTTCCCTCTCTCTCTCTTTCCCTCTCTCTCTCTCTCTCTCCTTCCCTCTGCCTCTCCTCTCTCCCTCCACTCTCTCCCCCTCTCCTCCCTCCCACAACTTCTCCCCCTCCCTTCCCTACCCCTCCTTCCCTCCCCGCTCCCCTCTCTCCCCCTCCCCTCTCCCTTCTCCTGCTCCCCCCTTCCCTCACTCCCCTCCCCCCTTCACTCCCCCTCCCCAACCCCCTTCCTCTCCCCCTCCCCTTCCCTTCCTCCCCCTTCCCTTCCTCCCCCTTCCCCTTCCTCCCCCTTCCCCCAGTCACTCTCTCTCTTCCCCCCCAGTCTCTCGCTCTCTCTCTCTTCCCCCCAGTCTCTCGCTCTTTCTCTTCCCCCAGTCTCTCGCTCTCTCTCTTCCCCCAGTCTCTCGCTCTCTCTGTTCCCCCCGTCTCTCGCTCTCTCTCTTCCCCCCCAGTCTCTCACTCTCTTCCCCGTCACTCTCTCTCTTCCCCCCCAGTCACGCTCACTCCCCCCGTCTCTCGCTCTCTCTCTTCCCCCCAGTCGCTCTCATCTCTTCCCCCCAGTCGCTCTCTCTCTTCCCCCCAGTCGCTCTCTCTCTTCCCCCCCAGTCGCCCTCTCTCTTCCCCCCCAACTCGCTCTCTCTCTCTTCCAACAACAACATGCCCTCAAAAAAGCCTCGGCACCGCCGGTCACCCCCAGCTAGTCTATCTATATATATAAAAGAGCTTTCTGTCTGTCTTTCTGTCTGTCTGTCTGTTCTCTATACATTCGAAAGTTATAGAGCGTACCTACACGCGCGTCACATCAAAAGAAAGCTTACGATTACGGACAGGTCATAGGCGTATTTTCTTTTCCGTCAGACAAAAATCGTGCCCACGGTATCCAAAAAACTTTCAAATTCCGCTCATTAAATGGGAAAAGTTCCGTTCATTTGCTCATTAGCATTGAGTGACATGAAGGTTGACCAATCGTACGGTCGAGCGACCTGACAGTTGGCCGACGGTCGACCAATCATTGCATCACGGGGCGGGTTCATTGCGCGTGCGGGTGGGCCATCCTACAGTTGAGTGTTGAGTGACAGGACGATTGACCAATGGGAGTGTGTGTGTGAGGGGGGGGGTAGTGTGTGTGTGTGGGAGGGGGGTGGTGTGTGTGAGGGAGGGGCAATGTCGGACCTGCACCACTCATGTACTACAGGGGAACAGGACCACCCCCAGCCAGGCAGAGGGAGAGGTGCTCAGAGCATACGCAATACCACAGGCAGAGACAATCCACTAAGAGACATAATGCAGGCGATCAGCAGCATCCACTCCCGCCTTATGGATCAGAAAAATATAAGGACTAGTTGTTAGAAAAAGTTGTAACCAATTATCCTCAGCATTTATAGACAATTGAAATGTTCTTTTTTCCCCATTTAGACACGACAAACACATATTACTATTTATCATATTCTAACCCATCACAGTAAAAGATCAATTTTAGCATGAAATCCTTATATATCTCAACCTGGAATATCCAAGGTCTACGCTCTTCTATGCTTGGCATGAAGAGTGGGACCCCAGAGTTCCTAGATGAGATTAAATATCTAGATATTATCTTTTTACAGGAAACCTGGTGTAGAGGAGAAGGGCACACTGGCTGTCCCATCGGGTACACAGAGCTGGTGGTCCCCTCCAATAAATTGCCAGGAGTAACCCAGGGCAGAGAATCTGAGGCATACTGATTTGGATTAAAGCAGAGCTTAGGAGTTGCATTGAATTTGTGGAAAAGGGCGAAAACCACTTATGGCTCAAAATTAAGAGGGGCATCATCTCTAGCATGAAAGATGTTTTCATTTGCACACTCTATATCCCCCCGACAGAACCCCCGTACTTCAAAGAGGACACCTTCTCCAACATAGAGAGGGAGATTATCCAATTCCAGGCCCAGGGAAATGTGGGGACCTCAACTCAAGAACGGGCGAAGAACCAGACTTCACCAATAATCATGGGAATAATTACATATTTGGGAATAACCACTTTGATCTCCCTTCCCATCCACACAGGCATAACTGCAACAAACAGACAAATGCTAACGGAAAACAGCTCCTGCAGCTCTGTCAAAGTCTGGGTCTGTACATTGTCAATGGTAGGTTATTGGGAGACTTCCTAGGAAGATCCACCTATTGCTCACCTCTCGGCTTCAGCACCGTAGACTATATGATTACAGATCTAGACCCATCCTCTTTCAGAACATTCACAGTCAAACCACAAACAACACTGTCAGACCACAGTCAAATTACTGCATATCTTGAAAGGACAGAAACAAACAACACAGAAACACAACCCAGTAAACTGTACAACATTAAAAAATCCTACAGATGGGCCAAAAACAGCACGGAAAAATACCAGAAAGCAATTAGCAACCAAACAACTCAAGCTCTCTTGGACACCTTTCTGGAAAATACATACACACACAATAAAGAAGGCGTAAATCGGGCAGTGAATAACCTAAATAATAATTTTTGATAATTTGGCATCAATGTCAAACTTGAAAGTTCGCAAGAACAAACCCAAAATAAAAAACTACGAAAAATGGTTTGACTCCGATTGCCAGAACATGAGGAAAAAACTCAGAAAAATATCAAACCAAAAACACAGACAACCAGAAAATGAGAAATTACGCCTTACTTATTGTCAGGCACTAACACAATACAAAAACACACTCAGAACCAAGAAAGAGCAGTATATTAAGAATACACTCATCTCCATTGAGGAATCCATTGATTCCAATTGTTTCTGGGACAACTGGAATACATTACACAAAAAACAACATGACGAATTGGCCATTCAAAACGGAGACACATGGGAAAACCATTTTGAAAAATTATACCAGAAAAACACACTAAGCCCAGAGCAATACCAAATATGCGAAAAACATGCAAAGCTAGAATTTGCCATAAAAGATAACCAAAACCCGATAGACCCCATAATATCTGAAAAAGAGCTAATTGAAAAACTCAAGGACCTGCGACCAGGAAAAGTTTGCGGTGCAGACGGCATCCTAAGCGAGATGATTAAACACACGGACGATAAAATGAAATTGGCTATACTGAAACTCTTCAACTTGGTTCTGAGTGTCGGTTACTTCCCTGATATCTTGAACAAAGGACTCATAACGCCCATGAAGAAAAGTGGGGATAAAGTTGACCCAAATAACTATCGAGGCATCTGTGTAAACTGTAACCTGGGGAAGGTTTTCTGTAGTATCATAAACAAAAGACTTATAAACTTCCTTGAGGAGCACAATGTCTTGAGTAAAAGCCAAATTGGATTCCTGCCAAACTATAGAACATCAGATCATATCTTCACCCTACAGACCCTAATTGACAAACACGTTCATCAAAACAAAAGCAAAATCTACGCATGCTTTATAGATTTCCAGAAGGCTTTCGATTCCATCTGGCATGACGGTCTATTCCTGAAACTTATCGAAAGCGGGGTAGGGGGAAAAACATATGATGTAATTAAATCAATGTATACAAACAACAAATGTGCAGTTAAAATTGGAGACAAACAAACAAAATACTTCCCACAGGGGCGGGGGGTGACGCAGGGCTCGCCAATCTCACCGACACTCTTTAATATTTACATAAATGAACTGGCAAAACTACTTGAACAATCTACAGCACCCGGCCTCACCCTATATGAATCCAAGGTTAAATTCCTCCTCTATGCAGACGACCTGGTTCTGCTGTCACCAACTAAGGAGGGTCTACAGCAGAACCTGGATCTGCTGGAGTCGTTCTGTCAGACCTGGGCCCTGACAATAAACCCCCAAAAAACCAAAGTCCTTGTGTTCCAGCAAAGATCCAGACATCAGGGACCCAAAATAAATCTCACACTAGGAACAACAAAAATCGAACAAACCACTAACTACACATACTTGGGCATAAAAATCAGCTCTACGGGAAATTTCAAACTGGCTGTGAATGAACTGAAAGAGAAAGCTAGAAGGGCTTTCTATGCCATTAAAAGATCAATCCAAATAGAAATCCCAATTAGCATTTGGCTCAAAATTTTCAAATCAGTAATTGAACCAATTGCACTCTATGGCAGTGAGGTGTGGGGACCGCTAACACAACAAGAATTTGCAAAATGGGACAAACACCCAATTGAGATCCTACATGCAGAATTCTGTAAAAGTATCCTCCGGACTCAAAGGAAAACCGTAAACAATGCATGCAGGGCAGAACTAGGCTAATATCCACTAATAATTACTATCCAAAAAAGAGCCACCAAATTTTGGAAACACCTAAAAATGAGCAACCCCCACTGCTATCATTACGAAGCCTTGAAATGCCAAGAGAGGACCATAAAGAAGAACACCCTCAGTCAACTAGTCCTGGGACTCAGTGAAGCAACCACTAACACTACTAACAATAACCAGCCCCAGGACAGTGACATCGTAGCACAGAGAATTCGACCCAACACAATTGTCACTAAGCAAAAGGAAAATTCCTGTCATATTGGGCAGAAACAACAAAACCCAAAGCAAACTCAATTGCTACTTGGCCCTAAACAGACAATACAACATGGCTGATTACCTGACCATGGTAAAGGATAGCAAACTGAGAAAAACCTTGACAAGGTACAGACTTAGTGAACATAGCCTGGTGATCGAAAAAGGCAGACACAGGCAGACCAGGCTGCAAAGAGAGGACAGGATATGCTCTCACTGCAGTCAGGGAGTGGTGGAGACCAGAGATGCACTTCCTCACAGCTTGTGGAAAATATCAGGGCATCAGGGAGAATTTCTACCAAAATTCTCACAAATATGCCCTGAATTCAGAAATTTGAATGACGACCAAAAACTCCCATACCTACTAGGGGAAGAGAGAAACTGTGTAACACTAGCGGCACACTATGTTACAGTTTGCCATAAACAGAGGGACAACAGTAAACCTAAGAGAAGAGTATATACAAATTATACGAATGTATATTTATACACTCAGGGATATATCTGTTTATACACTGTACGAATAGATCTGCGTTTATGTGTTCAACCATGAATGTATTTTGATGCTTTGGCAACATAAGATGTACCTTATCATGCCAATAAAGCGATTTGAATTGAATTGAATTGAATTGAGTGTGAGGGAGGGGGGGGAGTGTGTGTGTGAGGGAGGGGGGGAGTGTGTGTGTGAGGGGGGAGTGTGTGTGTGAGGGAGGGGGGGTGTGTGTATGTGAGGGAGGGGGGGGAGTGTATGTGAGGGAGGGGGGAGTGTGTGTGTGGGGGGGGGTGTGAGGGAGGGGGGGAGTGTGTGTGTGAGGGAGGTGGGTAGTGTGTGTGAGGGGGGGGAGTGTGTGTAGTGGGGGGGGAGTGTGTGTGTGAGGGAGGGGGGTGTGTGTGAGGGAGGGGGGGAGTGTGTGTGTGGGGGGGAAGTGTGAGTGTGAGGGAGGGGGGAGTGTGAGTGTGAGGGAGGGGGGGAGTGTGTGTGTGAGGGAGGGGGGAGTGTGTGTGAGGGAGGGGGGAGTGTGTGTGTGAGGGAGGGGGGAGTGTGTGTGTGAGGGGGGGTGGAGTGTGTGTGTGAGGGAGGGGGGAGTGTGTCTGTGAGGGAGGGGGGGGTGTTATAGGCATGTTTAGTTTTTTTAAATGTTCAAAAAAACTGACTAAACCACCTCATTACCCTCTCTTCCCCCCCTCCAGTCGCTCTCTCTCTTCCCCCCCCAGTCGCTCTCTCTCTCTTCCCCCCCCCAGTCGCTCTCTCTCTTCCCCCATAGTCGCTCTCTCTCTTCCCCCCCAGTCGCTCTCTCTCTCTTCCCCCCCAGTCTCGCTCTCTCTTCCCCCCCCAGTCGCTCTCTCTCTTCCCCCCCAGTCACTCTCTCTCTTCCCACCCAGTCACTCTCTCTCTTCCCCCCCAGTCGCCTCTCTCTCTTCCCCCCCAGTCGCTCTCTCTCTTCCCCCCCAGTCGCTCTCTCTCTTCCCCCCAGTCGCTCTCTCTCTTCCCCCCCAGTCACTCTCTCTCTCCTCCCAGTCGGCTCTCTCTCTTCCCCCCCCAGTCGCTCTCTCTCTTCCCCCCAGTCGCTCTCTCTCTTCCCCCCCAGTCGCTCTCTCTCTTCCCCCCAGTCGCTCTCTCTCTTCCCCCCCAGTCGCTCTCTCTCTTCCCCCCCAGTCGCTCTCTCTCTTCCCCCCCAGTCGCTCTCTCTCTTCCCCCCCAGTCGCTCTCTCTCTTCCCCCCCAGTCGCTCTCTCTCTTCCCCCCCAGTCGCTCTCTCTCTTCCCCCCCAGTCGCTCTCTCTCTTCCCCCCCCAGTCGCTCTCTCTCTTCCCCCCCAATCACTCTCGCTCTTCCCCCCTGATGCGCTATCAATTCTAATGAGAGGATGAGCAGAGTTCAGAACGACAGGCTTTTATTAACTACTGAATTGCACTTCAGACAGATCAGGACTATGCCTCTAGTGGATGACCGAATGCCTGGAGCTGCCATGCAGCCGTCCTTATACTCGGTAGCCGAGGGCGGAGTCAGCTGAGGCATAGTCAGACATAAACAGTTAAACAAGAGTGAACGACAACAACAACAACAACAACAAGGTAGTGTTGGAGGAGCCGCAGCCCTTGCTCTTGTCCAACAGGTTCGAGCTTCTTACTCCCTGTGGAGACGGAAGCAGGGGCTGCAGGGAGGATGAGCAACCTGGCCACAGCACCGTGGAGAGGGGGGCCATTCAAGAGGGGGGAGTAAATAGAAATGTTGTAGTGGTAGGGGATAGTATTATTAGGGGGATAGATAGAGTTCTCTGCAGCCAAGAGCGAGAGTCCCGTAGGCTGTGTTGCCTACCCGGTGCCAGGGTTAAGGACATCTCCTCTGGGCTGGACAGAAACTTGGAGTGGGAGGGGGAGGATCCAGTTGTCGTGGTCCATGTTGGTACCAACGACATAGATAGGACAAGGAAGGAGGTTCTGCTGAGGGAGTTTGAGCAGCTAGGGGCCAAATTAAAAAGCAGAACCACAAGGGTAATAATCTCTGGATTATTACCTGAGCCACGAGCGAATTTGGCTCGGACAAATAAAATAAGAGAGTTAAATGCGTGGCTCAAAGACTGGTGTGGGAGAAATGGGTTTTGCTTCCTGGGACACTGGCACCAGTACTGGGACAGGAGGGAGCTGTTCCGTTGGAACGGGCTTCACTTGGCCAGTGCTGGGACTAGAGTCCTGGCGGATCATATAACTAGGGCTGTAGAGAGGGCTTTAAACTAACTAGTGGGGGGGAGGTTCCTAGGGAGCAAATAATAAAAATGACAACAGAGAAGGTCAAAGACTTAGGTAGCAGTGGGGAAATTAAAAACCAGAGCGTGTCAGGATGGGGTAGAAGGTGTGGAGTAAAAGGTAAAGTAATAAAAAGGGCAATAGCAGGAACTAAGTGTCACAAAACATATTTGAAAGTTCTCTATCTGAATGCACGTAGCATTCGTAACAAAATAGACGAGTTAAAGGCACAGATAGCTACATATGGGTATGATCTTGTGGCCATTACAGAAACATGGCTGCAGGGTGACAATGCCTGGGAATTAAACATACCAGGTTATTTAACAATCAGGAAGGACAGGCAGGAAGGAAGGGGAGGTGGGGTGGCTATGTTAATAAAGGAAGGAATCACTGTAATACAGAGAAATGATATTGGGTCAAAGGATCAGGATAATGAAACAGTTTGGGTGGAGATAAGGAATAATAAGGGGAAAAAAACACTAGTGGGTGTAGTATATAGGCCTCCGAACAGTCGCAACTCGGTTGGACGGAGTGTCAATCAGGAAATAGTTGAGGCTTGTAATAAGGGAACATCTATAATTATGGGGGATTTTAACTATCATATAAATTGGACGAATCAAATTGGGCAGGGCTGCCTTGAGGATGAGTTCATTGAGTGTATTAGGGATGGGTTTCTTGAGCAGTATGTAACTGAACCAACCAGGGGGCAAGCAACCTTAGATCTGGTCCTGTGTAACGAGACAGGATTAATTAAAAATGTCCTAGTAAAGGATCCCCTTGGAATGAGTGACCATAACATGGTTGAATTCCATATTCAGTTAGAGGGTGAGGAGGCTGTATCTCAAACAAGCGTGCTAAGCTTGAATAAAGGAGACTATGAAGGTATGAGAGCGGAATTGAGTAAAGTGGATTGGGAAAATAGGTTAAAGGATAAGACGATACATGATCAGTGGTGTACATTTAAGGAGTTATTTTACAAATTCCAAAAAAAGTATATTCCACTGAGAAAAAAAGGGTGTAAAAGAAAAGACAGCCATCCGTGGCTAAGTAAAGAAATTAAGGATAGTATTCGACTAAAAACAAGGGCATATAAGGTAGCCAAATCTAGTGGGAGGATAGAGGATTGGGAAAACTTTAAAAGACAGCAAAAAATAACAAAAAGATTGATTAAGAAAGGGAAGATAGATTATGAAAATAAATTAGCAAAAAATATAAAGACAGATAGTAAGAGTTTTTATAGTTATATAAAAAGAAAAAGGGTGGCTAAAGTAAATGTTGGTCCCTTAGAGGATGAGACCGGGAAATTAATGGTGGGAAATATGGAGATGGCAAAAACACTGAATGAATATTTTGTATCAGTCTTTACAGTAGAGGACACCAAGAATATCCCAACACTTGACAAGCAGGGGGCTATAGGGGGGGAGGAGCTAAATACGATTAAAATCACTAAGGAAGTAGTACTTGGTAAAATAATGGGACTCAAGGCAGATAAATCACCTGGACCTGATGGCTTACATCCCAGGGTTTTGAGGGAAGTGGCGGTAGGGATTGTGGATGCATTGGTAATAATCTTCCAAAACTCCCTGGACTCAGCAAAGGTCCCGGCAGACTGGAAAACTGCTAATGTAACACCCTTATTTAAAAAGGGCAGTAGACAGAAGGCTGGAAACTATAGACCGGTTAGCCTAACATCTGTGGTAGGTAAAATTTTGGAGTCCATTATTAAGGAGACAGTAACAGGACATTTGGATAATCATAATTTAATAAGACAAAGTCAGCATGGTTTTATGAAGGGGAAGTCATGTTTGACAAATTTGCTGGAGTTCTTTGAGGAAGTAACATATAGGGTGGATAAAGGTGAACCAGTGGACGTAGTGTATTTAGACTTCCAAAAGGCATTTGACAAGGTGCCACACAAAAGATTATTGCTTAAGATAAAAAATCACGGGATTGGGGGTAATATTCTGGCATGGATAGAGGATTGGCTATCTAACAGAAGGCAGAGAGTTGGGATAAATGGTTCATATTCAGACTGGCAATCAGTAACCAGTGGTGTTCCGCAGGGGTCAGTGCTGGGTCCCCAACTCTTTACAATCTATATTAACGATTTGGAGGAGGGGACCGAGTGTAACACATCAAAGTTTGCAGATGATACTAAGATGGGAGGGAAAGTAGTGAGTGAGGAGGACATAAAAAACCTGCAAGGGGACATAGACAGGCTAAGTAAGTGGGCAGAGATTTGGCAGATGGAATACAATACTGGAAAGTGTGAGGTTATGCACTTTGGCAGGAAAAATCGTAGAGCAAGTTATTATCTTAATGGCAAGAAACTTGAAAGTACTGAAGTACAAAGGGATCTGGGGGTCCTGGTGCACGAAACTCAAAAGGTTAGTATGCAGGTGCAGCAAGTGATTAAGAAGGCCAATGGAATGTTGGCTTTCATTGCTAGGGGGATAGAATATAAAAATAGGGAGGTATTGCTTCAGTTGTACAAGGTATTGGTGAGACCGCACCTGGAATACTGCATACAGTTTTGGTGTCCATACTTAAGAAAGGACATACTTGCTCTCGAGTCAGTACAAAGAAGGTTCACTCGATTAATCCCGGGGATGAGGGGATGGACATATGAGGAGAGGTTGAGTAGATTGGGACTCTACTCATTGGAGTTCAGAAGAATGAGAGGCGATCTTATTGAAACATATAAGATTATGAAGGGGTTGGATCGGGTGGATGCGGGGAGGATGTTCCAGATGATGGGTGAAACTAGAACTAGGGGGCATAGCCTTAGAATAAGGGGCTGCTCTTTCAAAACTGAGATGAGGAGGAACTACTTCACTCAGAGGGTGGTAGGTCCATGGAATATGCTGCCCCAAAAAGCTGTCGAAGCTACATCATTACATAAATTTAAAACAGAAATAGACAGTTTCCTAGTAGAAAAGGGAATTAAGGGTTACGGGGAGCGGGCAGGAATTTGGACATGAGTCTAGGTTCGGATAGGTCATGGCCCTGTGGGTAGCGGAGCGGGCCCAGGGGCCGTGTAGCCTGATCCTGCTCCTGTTTTCGTGTGTCTAATGCTGTTAGATTCAGGAGATAGTCCTGTCATAGTGGATTGGCGGTTAGGATCAGATCAGCCATGATCTTATTGAATGGCGGAGCAGGCTCGAGGGGCCAATTGGCCTACTCCTGCTCCTATTTCTTATGTTCTTATGTTCTTAAGTGAACACAGTGAACTACAGTGGTTTACCACATTCACCCCTCGTTTAAAATTAAGTCCGGCGGGGTGAAGTGTATCAAAAGTTCGAGTAGGCGAGTCTGTCGGGCGGCCTCGTTTGCCGTCGAGATCTTCGTGGCGACGGTTGCGATGTTACAGCTTCCAACGACGCGTCTTGAGCGGGGTCGGGCACCGGTGTATCGTCCCCTTTGGTGTTGGGTGGACGAGTGGACTCCGGCTGGTCCTGGGGTCGCGGCATGCCGTCTACTGGGGTGGAATGGATAGGGGTGAGAATTTGGTCTACTGAATTTTGGGCCGTGTCGAAGGGGGTCGTGGTGGAGGGCAATGGTGACGGGTCAGTGGACCCCGAGGGTGCCAGATCTCTAATGGAGACTGTATCCTCCCGCCCGTCCGAGTATGCCACGTAGGCGTACTGGGGGTTGGCATGGAGGAGGTGAACCTTCTCTACCAGGGGAGCCGTTTTGTGGGACCTTACATGCTTCCTCAGCAGGACGGGCCCTGGGGACGTCAGCCAGTGTGGTAGTGAGGTACCGGATGTGGACCTCCGGGGAAAAACGAACATTCGCTCATGGGGGGTGGCGTTGGTGGCCGTACACAGCAGTGACCGGATGGAGTGGAGCGCATCAGGTAGGACATCCTGCCAACGGGAGGTCGGAAGGCCCCTAGATTTTAAGGCTAGGAGGGCCGCCTTCCAAACCGTCGCGTTTTCTCTTTCAACCTGTCCGTTCCCCCGGGGGTTGTAGCTGGTGGTCCGGCTTGAGGGAATGCCTCTCATGAGCAGGTACTGACGGAGTTCGTCGCTCATGAAGGACGAGCCCCGGTCGCTATGAATATAGCTGGGAAAACCGAACAGAGCAAAGAGGTTGTGCAGGCATTTAATGACCGTAGCGGTGGTCGTGTCCGGGCAGGGGATGGCGAAAGGGAAACGGGAGTACTCATCAACTATGTTGAGGAAGTACACATTACGGTCAGAGGAGGGGAGGGGCCCTTTAAAGTCGACACTCAGGCGCTCAAAAGGGCGGGTGGCCTTGATCAGGTTTGCTCTGTCAGGCGTATAGAAGCGCGGCTTGCACTCTGCACAGACTGGGCAGCTCCTGGTCATGGTCCTGACCTCCTCGATGGAGTAAGGCAGGTTGCGGCCTTTAATGAAATGGATGAACCTGGTGACCCCCGGGTGGCAGAAGTCGTTGTGGAGGCCCCGTAGTCTATCGATCTGCGCGGTGGCGCATGTGCCTCGCGATAGAGCATCTGAGGGTTCGTTGAGTTTCCCGGGCCGGTACAAGATGTCGTAATTGTAGGTGGAAAGTTCAATTCTCCACCTCAAAATCTTGTCATTTTTGATTTTGCCCCTCTGCCTGTTGTTGAACATGAAAGCGACTGAACGTTGGTCAGTAAGCAGGGTAAATCGTTTTCCAGCCAGGTAGTGCCGCCAGTGGCGCACCGCCTCCACAATGGCCTGGGCCTCCTTTTCCACAGAGGAGTGTCTGAGTTCGGAGCCCTGGAGGGTTCGTGAAAAGAAGGCCACGGGTCTTCCCGCCTGGTTAAGGGTAGCAGCCAGGGCAAAGTCGGATGCATCGCTCTCCACCTGGAAGGGGATGGACTCGTCTACCGAGTGCATGGTGGCCTTGGCAATGTCGTCTTTTATACGGTGAAAGGCTGAGCGGGCCTCCGCCGTCAGGGGGAAGGAAGTGGACTTGATAAGTGGACGGGCTTTGTCCGCATAATGAGGGACCCACTGGGCGTAATAGGAAAAGAAGCCCAGGCACCTTTTGAGGGCCTTGAGACAGTGGGGCAGGGGAAGTTCCATCAATGGGCGCATCCGGTCAGGGTCAGGGCCGATGACTCCGTGTTCCACCACGCAACCAAGGATAGCGAGGCGGGCTGTGCGGAATATGCACTTTTCCTTGTTGTACGTGAGGTTTAGGAGTTGGGCCGTGCGAAGGAACTTATCAAGATTGGCGTCATGGTCCTGCAGGTCATGGCCGCAGATGGTCACGTTGTCCAGGTAGGGAAACGTGGCCTGTAACGCATTCTCGTCGACCATCCGGTCCATCTCCCTCTGGAAGACGGAGACACCGTTGGTGACGCCGAAAGGAACCCTGAGGAAGTGAAAAAGACGGCCGTTTGCCTCGAAAGCTGTGTACTGGCGGTCCTCAGGGCGGATAGGGATTTGGTGGTATGCTGCCTTGAGGTCAATGGTCGAGAAAACGCGATATTGCGCTATCTTATTAACCATGTCGGCTATGCGGGGGAGAGGGTATGCGTCCAACTGGGTGTACTTGTTGATAGTCTGGCTGTAGTCAATGACCAGGCGCTGCTTGTTGCCAGTCTTAACGACTACCACCTGAGCTCGCCAGGGGCTGGTACTATCCTCAATAATCCCCTCTTTCAGGAGCCGCGTCACCTCAGATCTTATGAAGGATCTGTCCCCGGTGCTGTATCGCCTGCTCTTTGTGGCGATAGGCTTGCAGTCGCGGGTGAGGTTGGCGAACAGGGGGGGGGGTGTGATTTTGAGGGTGGAGAGACTACAGGTGGGGCGCGGCGGGCAATTTAAAAACTGCTGGTTGCAGACAGTGAGCGGGGGAAGAGGTCCACCGTATGTCAAGGTGACGCTCTTAAAGTGACAATGAAAGTCCAACCCCAGCAGAACGGCAGCGCAGAGATGTGGCAGGACGAATAGCTTTACATTTTTATAAACGGAGCCCTTCACCGAGAGGGTCACTACGCAGTAGCCGCCGACGTCTGCTGAGTGAGATTTTGAGGCCATGGAGATCCGATGGCGCGTTGGCCGGACCGAGAGGGAATAATGCCGTACCGTATCAGGGTGTATGAAGCTCTCCGTGCTCCCGGAATCAAAAAGGCAAGTTGTGGCGCGGCCATTTACCTGGATGTCCATCGTGGACCTGGCTAGCTGATGGGGTCTGGATTGATCCAGCGTAATGGAGGCCGCTGTGGAGTCGGGAGCGTCGCTGTAGAACCCCGGTGAGGCGGGGGTGGGTGAGTCGGGGGCCCGTTGGCAAAATGGCGGCGTCGGAGAAGAAGGACAAAATGGCGGCGCCCATGACGATCCCGATCCCCACGAGGCTGGAGGAAGGCAAGATGGCCGCTCCCACGAATCGCACGCAGCGCTGCTGGAGGTAGGGGTCTTCTGACTTCTGCAGACGCCAGCGTAGTGTCCCTTCTTACCGCAGGCAGAGCAGACCGCGTTTTTCGCCGGGCAGCGCGCCCTGGGGTGTTTGGTTTGGCCACAGAAATAACATTTCTGGCTCGGGCGGGACATCGCTGCAGCAGTTGAGGCCGGGGCCCGTGGCGGCGCCGCGTCCCAAGATGGCGGCGGCTGCGGCATCCATGAAGCGGCCGCGCGGTCCGGGGAGTAGGCCTCCATGTTCCGGTGGGCTACGTCCAACGAAAGGGTGAGTGAAATCGCCTTCTTCAGGTCAAGCTTGCTACTTTCCAGCAGTCGCTGCCGTGTGTGAGTGGACCTGAGGCCCGCAACGAGGGCGTCACGGATGAGCTCCTCCGTATGTTCCGTGGCTGATACTTGCTTGCATTCGCAGGCTCGGCCGAGTTCCTTCAGCGCCCGTATGTATGCTTCTGTGGGTTCCCCGGGCTGTTGTTTGCGGGACCCCAGGAGATGTCTTGCGTAAACATAGTTGACCGGGCGTGCGTATTGCTCCTTCAAAATGTCGATAGCCCCCTGGTAGCTCGTAGCATCCCGGATAAGGGCAAAAGCTCGGTGGTTTACTTTAGAATTCAGCACCCTGAGCTTGTCGGCATCGGCGGCGACGGTCTCGCCGGATGCAGCCAGAAAGGACTCAAAACAGTTCAGCCAGTGCGAGAACTTAGCAGTCGAGTCCGGTTCTTGCGGGTCGAGTTCCAGGCACCTGGGGCTAGATTTTCAGTTTAGGCAGTTTTGGGGCGCTAGCTTTAGCGCCCGCCCGAAGTTAGCGCCCGCCCCAAAGTAGCGCCCCGTTGCCGGGAATTCAGTGGCTTCGCCCTAAGAGGTTGGTGGAGCGCTAAAAGAGGCGTTCCACTACTCTCTTTAGGCGCTAAGCCGGCGGTCCAGAGGGATAGCGCCCAGGCGGGGCGCAGCACGGGTGCGGTCATTTTTGCACTGACAGCAGACCCCGTGGTGCCGACCAGCTCTTAAAGGGGGAAGGGACGAATTGGTCTGCTGCCACGCCCTGCACACTGCAGCCTTGCAAAGAGGCCTCAACACTACTGCTCAGCCCCAGGGAGTCATGGCAACGCCAGAGAAGGCCCGTCAGCGTGCCCTGCGCTTCTCAGAGGGTGATCTGGACATCATGCTCACAGCTCTGGAGGTGAGGCGCAAGATCTTGTTTCCAGACAGTGGGAGGAATCCAACCCACCACGACTACACCAAAGCCTGGAAGCAGATCGCCCAGAGGGTGACGTTCACCGGCGAGGCCCCCAGGACCCACACACAATGCCGTAAGAAGTACAACGATCTGACCAGGATTGTGAGGGTGAGTAGCCTTTCCAGTCTCCTCCTCATTCTTGCATGTACACCTGACATGATGGGCAAAGGGACCTGAAAGTCCTTTTGGCCAGCCCTCAGCCAGCAGCATTGGGACAGTCATGAGCATCAAATGGCCATTCGGCACTCTACACTTTGGCCAAGCTATTCCACCATGGGAGGCAGTGCACACTACATCAGGGCTTCACTCTGTCCAAGCTATTCCACCATGGGAGGCAGTGCACACTACATCAGGGCTTCACTCTGTCCAAGCTATTCCACCATGGGAGGCAGTGCACACTACATCAGGGCTTCACTCTGTCCAAGCTATTCCACCATGGGAGGCAGTGCTCACTACATCAGGGCTTCACTCTGTCCAAGCTATTCCACCATGGGAGGCAGTGCACACTACATCAGGGCTTCACTGCGCACTTACAGCCCGTCCTTTCTCTTGCAGGCTAAAGTAGCGTTTAATCGCCAGGCCCGTGCCAGGGGTGGCCGCGCCAAGCTGCAGAAGCTCACTCGGCTGGAGGAGCGCGTGTGTGTGCTCATGGGAGCACGTGTGATTGTCCCCACAGCGTGCGGTGTATCCGACCCTCCACTGCCCGGCAATGGTAAGGACCTCGCCTTTTGGCCCTCTCGCGTCGCACTGGCCCATCCGAGCTACCTCCTTTGCCACTGTCCCACCAATGCGCTGAATCCCACCAGTCCTAACTCCCTCGCTGACGCCGTCTCCTCACTCTGAAGCTACTCTTGTGCATTCCTGCTTTCAGCTGGTGACGACCAGGACCCTGAGGCTGCCAGTGACAGCACCTCCAACCAGGAGGAGGAGGAGGAGCAAGCCGGACCTTCGGGGGAACAGTCACGTCCCGCAGGAGAGGAGGAAATGCTCGACACCTCCTCACTGGACGAGTGCCTGGAGGAACTGTCGCAGGGCAATGCAGCTTCTGGGACCAGTGGCGTCCAGCCACCCAGCAGCCGTGCGCGTGGCCCGCGGCCTTCCCCCCAAAGGGGGGAAGGATCAGAGGGGAGTGCTGCTGCTCGGCACACTCGCCGTCACCAACGCGGCAAGGGTCCCCTAGTTCGGCCCCCTCCTCCCCAGCGGGAGAGTCGCGACTCCAGTCCGGACACCTTCACTTCGGAGGAGGTGCGGAAGCTCGATCAGATGGCCGACGACTCGGACCGGCGCCACACGGAGCTCATGAGCGTGGTGGGGCGCATGCCTGAGGCCATCGAGTCGCTGGCGACCAGTGTGCGCGAGTTCGGGGCAGCAACTGCCGCGACTGGCCGCATGCTAACTGATGCCGTCAAGACCCTGGCGGATGTGATGCGCGCGCACACCAGGACCACAGGGCCACTCACTGCTGCCACACGCGCTGTCTCAGGCAGGCATCGCCAGGGCAGGCGCCGCGCTGGACCATCCCAGCAAGCCGGCCGTCGGCTGATTGCTGCGGATCCTGCAGTGCGGGCCCGGCCGAGTGCCACCGCGCCACAGCACCAGCCAGCGCATCCCAGACGCCAGCTGGCCCACATTGCACCATCCGTCGCCGCCATTCCCCCTCTGGGGCGTCAAGGGCAAGCGGCTGCAGCTGATGGTGGCCAGGCTCAGGCGCGCCACTCAGGAGACGGCCCCTCGAGGCCCAAACGCCGTGTAGGCCGCCCCCCAGCGGCATCTGGCGGAAGGGCATCTGAGCCTCAGGCGCCTTCCCCCAGCCTCGCAGCAGCCACTGGGCAGAGCTTGCGAAGGAGCAGCAGGCAGGGCAGGGGAGGCAAAATGCTGGCCAAGGTCTCGCCCTCGCGGGCCACTCAGTAGAGGGTGTGGCCAGCTTTCCTTTAATATGGCGGTGGCCATCTTTATTTTGCCCATGGTTGTGCTTTTGGAGGGCTTTTTTTTTGCGTTAGGCCGACGTTGAGGCCCGGTTTCAATAAAGGTGGAGTGGCTCCTCCCCAGTTTGTGGGAGTGAGTCGTTTGTTGGGCTTTTTGTGGGGCCCGTTTATTGTTTTTGGGGATTCATGTGGGAAGGGCTTTTCATTTTTGTTTAATAAAAAATTATCTTTATTCATGCAGTCTCCATGGTTGTTCTTCTTAGTGTTTGTTGGCTTCGCCGGCTGAGGGCTTGCGGAGCGGCTGCATTCATCTTCCCTCATGGCCCCTGGCCATTCCCTGACAGGGGGCTTAGAAGTACCGTGTAATAAGGTGGCGTCGTGCGGCCCTTGGCCCTGGTCGCTCCCTCCTGGGAACGTACTCCTGCTCCTCCTCCTCCTCCTCCTCCTCCTCCTCATGCTCCTCCTGCTCCTCCTCCTGAGGTGCTGGTCCAACGTCAGGTGGCAGTGCCTGAGTCCTGCGGATAGCCAGGTTGTGTAGCATGCAGCAAACCACCACAAATTGGGAGACCCGGTCCGGCGAATACTGGAGAGCTCCTCCGGAGCGATCAAGGCAGCGGAACCGCTGCTTGAGGACCCCAATAGTTAGCTCGATGATGTTGCGGGTGGTTTGATGGCTCTCGTTGTAGGCCTCTTCAGCAGCGGTCCTGGGCGCGCGGAGCGGGGTCATGAGCCAGGTGCACAAAGGATAGCCTTTGTCCCCGAGTAGCCATCCTCTTGGGGGAGGCTGTGCCTGGAACATGTCATGCACAGTACTCTGCCGCAGGATAAAGGCATCGTGGCTGCTGCCTGGGAAGCTGGCATTGACTGCCATGATGCGCTGCTTGTGGTCACAGACCAGCTGCACATTCAGAGAATGGTAGCCCTTCCTGTTGCGATACTGCTCGCCATGCTCCAGAGGGGCCCGCAAAGCCACATGCATACAGTCAATGGCGCCCTGCACCAAGGGGAATTCCCCGAGTCTGGAAAATCCCAATGCGCGCTGATGCTGGCTCTCCAGGGCCATGGGGAAGGAGATGAATTGGCTTCTCCTTCTGAACAGTGCTTCGGTCACCTGGCGGATGCAGCGATGCACGCCGTACTGGGAGATGTTTGCTATGTCCCCAGCAGCGTATTGGAAGGAGCCGGTGGCATAGAAGTTCAATGCCACTGTCACCTTCACTTCCACCGACAGAGACGTCCTGCACCTGAGCTTTGGCCGCAGATCTCGGCGAAGCAGGTGGCAGATCTCTGCAATCACCCCCTTCCGGAATCGGAGCCTTTTAACACATCGCGCGGCACTCATGTTTAGGTAGGAGCGCTGCTGGCGGTATAGCCTGACTGGGTAAGGCCTACGTGGCCGACGCCTGTAGCCCCCTCTGCCTCTAGCCGGGGCTGCCCCTCTCACAATACGTCTGCGAGCCCTACGGACATGGAGCTGCAGCTCCGCGTTGGCACCCCATGCAACCCCCATCAAATCCTGGCAAACACTCTAATTTCCAAATGGCCACTTGCAGCGCTGTTGCCTGAGTCCAAAAATACCTGGCTCTTGCTGCTTGAAACCAGTTAGCTATCCTCCTTGTTGTGTCTCCAGAAATGCGTTGCACAAGACTGTTTTCTGAAATAATGGATGGCCTTTATACTGGAGAGGACGTTCCCTTTAATTAGCGCCCCCCGGGGCCCGCGCTGGTTGTGTTGCGTTCCTTTTTCCAAACGCTCCGGCCGCCCGCCGCACAATGGGGCGGTCCGACTGAAGTTTGCAATCGGGGCGGCCAAAGGGCGTTGCACGAGGATGTGACGTCATTTTCTGCGCGCGCATCCGGGCGGGCGCTAAACTTTGCGCCGGCGCTAACGGGCAACTTAATTTGGGGCGGGGCGCAAACTGCGCTGCGCCCGGGCGCTACACGCATAGCGCCCGGAAATCACTTCTCTTAAGGCGCTAACTGCTGGCGCAAGCAACTGAAAATCTAGCCCTTGATCTTAAGTATCTGCAGCATCGTTATTATTATTATTTTTTTTTTTTCAGTAGTTAATAAAATTGATGCGCTATCAATTCTAATGAGAGGCTGAGCAGAGTTCAGAACGACAGGCTTTTATTAACTACTGAATTGCACTTCAGACAGATCAGGACTATGCCTCTAGTGGATGACCGAATGCCTGGAGCTGCCATGCGGCCGTCCTTATACTCGGTAGCCGAGGGCGGAGTCAGCTGAGGCATAGTCAGACATAACAGTTAAACAAGAGTGAACGACAACAACAACAACAACAACAAGTGAACACAGTGAACTACAGTGGTTTACCACACCCCCCAGTCGCGCTCTCTCTTCCCCCCAGTCGCTCTCTCTCTTCCCCCCAGTCGCTCTCTCTCTTCCCCCCCAGTCGCTCTCTCTCTTCCCCCCCAGTCGCTCTCTCTCTTCCCCCCCAGTCGCTCTCTCTCTTCCCCCCCAGTCGCTCTCTCTCTTCCCCCCAGTCGCGCTCTCTCTTCCCCCCAGTCGTTCTCTCTCTTTCCCCCCCCAGTCGCTCTCTCTCTTCCCCCCCGTCGCTCTCTCTCTCTCTTCCCCCCCAGTCGCTTTCTCTCTTCCCCCCCTGTCGCTCTCTCTCTTCCCCCCAGTCGCTCTCTCTCTTCCCCCCCAGTCGCTCTCTCTCTTCCCCCCCAGTCGCTCTCGTTCTTCCCCCCCAGTCGCTCTCTCTCTTCCCCCCCAGTTGCTCTCTCTCTTCCCCCCCAGTCACTCTCTCTCTTCCCCCCCAGTCGCTCTCTCTCTTCCTCCCCAGTCACTCTCTCTCTTCCCCCCCAGTCGCTCTCTCTCTTCCCCCCGCAGTCGCGCTCTCTCTTCCCCCCCCAGTCATTCTCTCTCTTTCCCCCCCCAGTCGCTCTCTCTCTTCCCCCCCCAGTCGCTCTCGCTCTCTCTTCCACCCCCCAGTCACTCTCTCTCTCACTTCCCCCCACCCCAGTCACTCTCTCTCTCTCTTCTGCCCCCCCACCCCCCCCAGTCGCTCTCTCTCTCTCTTCCAACAACAACATGCCCTCGAAAAAGCCTCAGCACAGCCGGGCACCCCCAGCTAGTCTATATATATAAAAGACCTCTTCTGTCTGTCTGTCTGTCTGTCCGTTCTCTATACGTTCGAAAGTTATAGAGCGTACCTACACGCGCGTCACATCAAAAGAAAGCTTACGATTACGGACCGGTCATAGGTGTATTTACTTTTCCGTCAGACAAAAATCGTGCCCACGGTATCCCAAAAACGTTCAAAATTCCGCTCATTAAATGAGAAAAGTTCCGCTCATTTGCTCATTAGCATTGAGTGCAATGAAGGTTGACCAATCGTGCGGTCGAGTGACCTGACATTTGACCGACGGTTGACCAATCGCTGCATCACGGGGGCGGGTTCATTGCGCATGCGGGCGGGCCATCCTACAGTTGAGTGTTGAGTGAGTTGACCATTGACCAATCCTACAGTTCAGTGACCTGATGGTGGGCGGGCCTTATCATTCTGAACCAAGTTGAGTGGCCGCCATCTTGATTTTTTTTTTACCACACTTTCTGTGTGTTAGGGAACTAAGGAAAATAACAATTTATTTCAGTTTTAAATTGTATTTAGCAACATTAGGAAATGAAGTGATCCCCTGCCCTTCGCCCGGAGGCTCGCCTACTTTGACGGCCATTTCGAGCGGCTGTGCCAGCACCGGGCGCGGCCTAGCAGCCCGGGAAGCCTGGGCCTTGAGTTGCGGGCCCTGCCAGTAGCCGCCGCGCACAAAACTTCCCTGCGACGTCAACAGCCCCGCCCCAGAGCCCGACCCAAAGCCATCAGGTCGCCGGCCGCGGCGGGCAGTGCCGGGAGCCACCGCGCACAAAACTTCCCCGCGGCGTCAACAGCCCCGCCCGAGAGCCCGACCCAAAGCCACCAGGTCACCGACTGCGGCGGGCAGTGCCGGGAGCCACCGCGCACAAAACTTCCCCGCGGCGTCAACAGCCCCGCCCGAGAGCCCGACCCAAAGCCACCAGGTCACCGACTGCGGCGGGCCGTGCCGGGAGCTGCCGCGCACAAAACTTCCCCGCGGCATCAACAGCCCCGCCCGAGAGCCTGACCCAAAGCCATCAGGTGAGCGGTCGCGGCGGCCCAGTCTCTCTCAATCAATTCAATTCAATTCAATCGCTTTATTGGCATGACAAGTTACATCTTATGTTGCCCAAAGCATCGGAAAACATTCACGTTTGTTCACAAAAATACAGATCTATCCATACAGTGTATAAACAGATATATCCCTGAGTGTATAAATATACTTTCATATAATTTATATATACTCTTATCTTATCTTTAGTGGTTGTCCCTCTGTTTATGGCAAGCTGTAACATAGTGTGCCACTAGTGTTATGCAACTTCTCTCTTCCCCTAGTAGGTATGGGAGTTTTTGGTCGTCATTCAATTTTCTGAATTCCGGGCATATTTTTGTAAATTTTGGGTAGAAATTCTCCCTTATGCCCTGATATTTTCTACAAGCTGTGAGGAAGTGCATCTCTGTCTCCACCATTCCCTGACTGCAGTGAGAGCATATCCTGTCCTCTCTTGGTAGCCGGGTCTGCCTGTGTCTACCTTTTTCGATCGCCAGGCTATGTTCACTAAGTCTGTACATTGTCAGGATTTTTCTCAGTTTGCTGTCCTTTACCATGGTCAGGTAATCAGCTATGTTGTATTGTCTGTTTAGGGCCAAGTAGCAATTGAGTTTGCTTTGGGTTTTTGTTGTTTCTGCCCAATATGTCAGATATTTTTCCTTCTGCTTAGCGACGATTGTGTTGGGTCGAATTCTTTGTGTTACGCTGTCACTGTCCTGGGGCTGGTTATTGTTAGTAGTGTTAGTAGTTACTTCACTGAGTCCCAGGACTAGTTGACTGAGGGTATTCTTCTTTATGGTCAGCTCTTGGCATTTCAGGGCGTCGTAGTGATAGCATTGGGGGTTGCTCATTTGTAGGTGGTTCCAAAATTTGGTGGCTCTTTTTTGGATAGTGATTATTAATGGATATTGGCCTAGTTCCGCCCTGCATGCATTGTTTACTGTTTTCCTTTGAGTCCAGAGGATACTTTTACAGAATTCTGCATGTAGGATCTCAATTGGGTGTTTGTCCCATTTTGCAAATTCTTGTTGTGTTAGCGGTCCCCATACCTCACTGCCATAGAGTGCAATTGGTTCAATTACTTATTTGAAAATTTTGAGCCAAATGCTAATTGGGATTTCTATTTGGATTGATTTTTTAATGGCATAGAAAGCCCTTCTTGCTTTCTCTTTCAGTTCATTCACAGCCAGTTTGAAGTTTCCCGTAGAACTGATTTTTAAGCCCAAGTATGTGTAGTTAGTGGTTTGTTCAATTTTGGTTGTTCCTAGTGTGAAATTTATTTTGGGTCCCTGATGTCTGGATCTTTGCTGGAACACAAGGACTTTGGTTTTTTGGGGATTTATTGTCAGGGCCCAAGTCTGGCAGTACGACTCCAGCAGATCCAGGTTCTGCTGTAGACCCTCCTTAGTTGGTTACAGCAGAACCAGGTCGTCTGCATAGAGGAGGAATTTAACCTTGGATTCAGATAGGGTGAGGCCGGGTGCTGTAGATTGTTCAAGTAGTTTTGCCAATTCATTTATGTAAATATTAAAGAGTGTCAGTGAGATTGGCGAGCCCTGCGTCACCCCCCGCCCCTGTGGGAAGTATTTTGTTTGTTTGTCTCCAATTTTAACTGCACATTTGTTGTTTGTATACATTGATTTAATTACATCATATGTTTTTCCCCCTACCCCGCTTTCGATAAGTTTCAGGAATAAACCGTCATGCCAGATGGAGTCGAAAGCCTTCTGGAAATCTATAAAGCATGCGTAGATTTTGCTTTTGTTATGGTGAACGTGTTTGTCAATTAGGGTCTGTAGGGTGAAGATATGATCTGATGTTCTATAGTTTGGCAGGAATCCAATTTGGCTTTTACTCAAGACGTTGTGCTCCTCAAGGAAGTTTATAAGTCTTTTGTTTATGATGCTACAGAATACCTTCCCCAGGTTACTGTTTACACAGATGCCTCGATAGTTATTTGGGTCGACTTTGTCCCCACTTTTCTTTATGGGCGTTATGAGTCCTTTGTTCCAGATATCAGGGAAGTAACCGACACTCAGAACCAAGTTGAAGAGTTTTAGGATAGCCAGTTTCATTTTGTCGTCTGTGTGTTTAATCATCTCGTTTAGTATGCCGTCTGTCCCGCAAGCTTTTCCTGGTCGCAGGTCCTTGAGTTTTTCAAAAAGTTCTTTTTCTGTTATTATGGAGTCTAACGGGTTTTGGTTATCTTTTATGGCCATTTCTAGCTTTTCCAGTTTTTTGCATATTTGGTGTTGCTCTGGCCTTAGTGTGTTTTTCTGGTATAATTTTTCAAAGTGGTTTTCCCATGTGTCCCCATTTTGAATGGCCAATTCGTCATGTTGTTTTTTGTGTAGTGTATTCAAGTTGTCCCAGAAACAATTGGAATCAATGGATTCCCCCATGGAGCTGAGTGTATTCTTAATATATTGCTCTTTTTTGGTTCTGAGTGTGTTTCTGTATTGTGTTAGTGTCTGACAATAAGTAAGGCGTAATTCCTCGTTTTCTGGATGTCTGTGTTTTTGGTTTGATATTTTTCTAAGTTTTTTCCTCATGTTATGGCAATCTGGGTCAAACCATTTTTCATAGTTTTTTGTTTTGGGTTTGTTCTTGCGAGCTTTCAAGTTTGCACTTGTTGCCAAATTATCAAATATATTGTTTAGGTTATTTACTGCCCGGTTTACGCCTTCTTTATTGTGAGTGTATATGTTATCCAGAAAGGTGTCCAAGAGAGCTTGAGTTGATGCATTGCTAATTGTTTTCTGGTATTTTTCCGTGTCATTTTTGGCCCATCTGTACGATTTTTTGGTGTTGTACAGTTTACTGGGTTGTGTTTCTATGTTGTTTGTTTCTGTCTTTTTGAGATACATAGTAATTTGACTGTGATCTGACAGTGTTGTTTGTGGTTTGACTGTGAATGCTCTGAAAGAGGATGGGTCCAAATCTGTAATCATATAGTCTACTGTGCTGCAGCCAAGAGGTGAGCAATAGGTCGATCTTCCTAGGAGGTCTCCTATGAACCTACCATTGACAATGTACTGACCCAGGCTTCGACAGAGCTGTAGGAGCTGTTTTCCGTTGGTATTTGTCTGCTTGTCGCAGTTATGCCTGTATGGAAGGGAAGGGATATCAAAGTGGTTATTCCCGAATATGTAATTGTTTCCCTGATTATTGGTGAAGTCTGGTTCTTCGCCCGTTCTTGAATTGAGGTCCCCACAGATCAACACGCCCCCCTGGGCCTGGTATTGGATAATTTCCCCCTCTATGTTGGAGAAGGTGTCCTCTTTAAAGTACGGGGAATCCATTGGGGGGATATAAAGTGCGCAAATGTAAACATCTTGGGTGTTAGAGATAATCTCCCTCTCAATTTTGAGCCACATGTGGTTTTCGCCCTTTTTTATAAATTTGATGTAATTCTTAAGTTCTGTTTTAAACCAGATCAGTATGCCTCCGGAGTCTCTGCCTTGGGTTACTCTTGGTAATTTATTGGAGGGGACCACCAGCTCAGTGTACCCTTGGGGACAGCCAGTGTGTCCTTTTCCTTTATACCAAGTTTCCTGTAAAATGATAATATCTAGATCTTTAGTTTCATCTATGAACTCTGGGGTCCTACTCTTCACGTCGAGCACCGAAGAGCGTAGACCTTGGATATTCCAGGTCGAAATATATAAGGATTTCATGTTAAGTTTGATCTTTTACCATGATAGGTTAAAGAGTGGTACGTGTTTGTCGTGTCTAAGTGTGGGAGAAAAAGATCATCTCAGTTGTCTATAAAAGTTAATACTATTTGGCTACAGTTCTTTCTATTAATTAGTCCTTGATCCATAAGGCGGAAGTAGATGCTGCTGCACATCTGCTTATTGTCTCTTAATGGATTGTCTCTGTCTGAGGTATTGCGTACGTCCTGTGCATCTCTCCCTCTGTCTGGCTGGGAGCGGTCCTGTTCCCCTGTGGGACAGGAGTGGTGCAGGTCTGATATTGTTGTTGTGCATGGGGATCTTCTCTGGTCTCGCTTGGTGTGGTGGTGGTCTTTGTAGTGGTCCTGATATGTACCCCGCTGATCTCTGGTGGTCGGGGGGGGGTCCTCTTGGAGTCTGGGTATGGACCCGCTTAAAAGCGACGTCCTTCAGGGCTTTAGCAAAGATCGATATTCTTTTCCTTTGGATGTGGACGTGGTCGTAAAGACATTCCTCATCGAGGGTGGGGTGTTGGGCCAGGTGCACGTTGTGTTTTGATTTGCAGTCTCTTGCTATGCTGGCATTTATCTCATGAATTGTGTTGTTGTTGAAGTCTGTTCTTGGCAATATTGTGGAAACAGTGATTCTAGTGTTTGGAAATGTACTGCTTGCCTTCCTAATCACTGCTCTGAGCGATGTTGCTACCTCTTTCTGTTGGGCCTTTAGGTCATTTGTGCCCGTGTGTATTATTATGTGTTGGGGGGAGCCTAATCGGGTTTTGGTCAGCCATCCCATGGCTCTGTCTGTTGTTGGGCACCAGATCTTTTCTACTTTACTTCTAGGGAAGAGCTTTTTCTCCCATAGAAATTTCCCATTTGAGTCTATGAGTATTACGATGTCAGCCTTGTTTGTGTTTACTGTCTGGTGGCTTTCGCCTGGACTCATAGTGTGTGTGTTGGGCTGGGGTGTCTGGTGTGTGCGTTCCTCTTGTGAGCGGCTCGCTTGTGGTTCCACGGTGGTGGGGGAAGATTGAGATTCAGTATGCTGGTCGGTCTGTGTGGCACCCCTTGTATTGTGTGTCTGCTGCTGTTGTTCCGTGTGGGAGTGCAGCCGTTCCGTCGGGCTCTGTCTTGTCTTATCTCTAGCCTCTGGTTGCTGGTCTAATGGTGTTATCTCTCCTCTATGGCTCTCTTCGTTTTCCTGCAGCTCTTTCACCCGATTCCCAAGTAGATTCACCTGGTTCTCAAGTAGATTCAGCTCTCTCTTGTGTCTCTCCCTCTCTTGCTTTTGTTCGTGATTCATTTTAAGGAACTCCTCTCTAAGTTTAACCATCTCTATCTCTAATTGATTAAATTTATCTTTTAGTTGTATCTGGCTGTGTGATCCCGGGGTATGTGTCTGGTCGACCCTGGAAGGCTCACTCACTTCCTGGCTATGCTGCTCTTCTCTTGGTGAGCTGGAATTGGTAGGGGGACTATGTGTGGCTTCCTCCCTGGTAGTTATGCTGGGGTTTGTCAGTTGTATCATGTGGCTGTGGGTCCCCGGGGTTAGTGTTTGGTTTGAACTGTGTGGCTCGTTCACCTCCTGACCAGGCTGATTTCCTCCTGGTAAGTTGTCAATGTTGGGGGGAGTGCGGGTCGCTTTTCCCCTGTTAGCCACTCTGGGGCTGTTCCTTCCCCTCTCAGTTATTCCTTTCAGTGTCTTGAAGACCGTTGCAAAGTTGTCGAGGTTGCCTTGCACTAATATTGTTCCGGTATTGTATATGTTGACAGTCGTGGTTGCCCTGTCTCCTGGTGTGTTAATTTTCATTTTGGACCCATTAGCGGTTTTTTCTAGCTTAACACTGGTACAGTGTGATTTTATTGCTGTGATCCAAGCCGCTGGCTGATCTGAGTAGAAAATGAGGTTACATTTTGTCCCAGTGTTGTACCAGTCAGCAAAAAGAGTTTCTGGTTTTTCTCTCATCTGCTCATGCTTGATCGATTTTATAGCATTTTTTGTGGTGTTGGGGGAATCTGGAAGCGGTTGCTCTCAGTGTCCCTCGGGGGCTGTTGTGGCTCTTCTGATTCGCTCATTATTGGTAGTGTAGAGAAAGTATTTAATCTCTCTCTCACACTCCCAATCTCTCTCTCTCTCACACTCCCAATCTCTCTCTCTCATACTCCCAATCTCTCTCTCACACTCCCAATCTCTCTCTCTCTCACTCCCAATCTTTCTCTCTCTCACACTCCCAATCTATCTCTCTCTCACACTCCCAATCTCTCTCTCTCTCACACTCCCAATCTCTCTCTCTCTCACACTCCCAATCTTTCACTCTCTCACACTCCCAATCTCTCTCTCTCTCACTCCCAATCTCTCTCTCTCTCTCACACTCCCAATCTCTCTCTCTCTCTCACACTCCCAATCTCTCTCGCACACACTCCCAATCTCTCTCTCTCTCACACTCCCAATCTCTCTCTCTCCAATTCCAATTCCAATTCCAATTAAAATGCTTTATTGGCATGAAAGTTTACAGAGAACCATATTGCCAAAGCTTACATAGCAAAAAGGTACAGTTTTCCAACATTCTGTAGGTGTCAATCGATTTGACATTTGTTGGGTACATACAATATTACTTTTAAACAATATTAATTTTAAACAGTCTTTGTACTTCATTTGGTACGTTCAATATTAATTTTAAACAGTCTTAATTTTAAACAGTCCTCAGGTTGTGACATGTTGTTACATATTTGGCCCCAAGGTATGGTCTGTCTCCTTCTCCTAGGACTAATCTCAATTTTGACAGATCATCCAATTCCTTGAAATCTGGGGTTGTTTGGCTTAGCTTGTTGAATAATATGTTTCTTGATGTGTTGAATTTTTCGCATTTTAGGAGGAAATGCATTTCTGTTTCAACCTCGCCAGCCAGACATTGATCGCATATTCTATTCTCTCTAGGCTGCCAGGATTTCTTGTATCTGCCTTTTTCAATTTCCAGTTGGTGGTCGCTTAGTCTGTACCTGGTGAGGGTCTGTCTCTGTTTTGTGTCTCTGATGGTCGTGAGGTAGTCTGCCAGTTTATATTCTCTTTTTAGGGCCCGGTAACATTCTAATCTGCTTTGGCTTTCGGTTATTTTGTTCCAATGTTCCAGGTAGGTTTCTTTGCATTTTTTAATGATTTGGTTCACTCGGATTGGTGTTTGGGCGGCTGTGTTGGTCTGGGGCTGGTCAGGGTCCGGCTGAGTACTTAGTTTCCGTAGCAGCTGACTCAGGGGACTCTTTTCTGGGTTTAGCTCTTGGGTCTGAAAGGCTTTGAAATGAAGGGTGTCTGGGGAGCTAGATTTGAGGTGATTTAGGAAGTTTAGTGCTCGTTTTTGGATGTTTATTATCAGTGGGTATCTGCCTAGTTCGGCTCTGCATGCATTTGTTGGCGTTTTCCTTTGGGTGCGAAGGATGCTTCGGCAGAATTCTGCATGTAGGGCTTCTATTGTATGTTTTTCCCATTTAGTGTAGCTTTGGTGATTTAGCGGGCCCCATACTTCACTACCGTACAGTGCAATGGGCAGGATTATGCTGTCAAATATTTTGAGCCAGATTTTGATTGGGATTTGGATGTTGTAGAATTTTCTTTTTATTGCATATAGGGCTCTTCGGGCTTTTTCTTTTAGTGCATTCACTGCTATGCTGAAGCTCCCTGATGCTGTAATAGTTAGACCAAGGTAGGTGTAGCTCATAGTGTGTCCTATAGTGATATCACTGAGGGTAAACTGGTATTTGTTTTCCTGACATCTGGGCCTTTTTTGAAAAATCATGATGTTGGTTTTCTTTAGATTTACTGTTAGAGCCCAATTTTGGCAGTATTTGTCGAGTAGGTCTAGTTGTTGCTGTAATCCCTGTTCTGTGGGAGACAGCAGAACCAGGTCGTCCGCATAGAACAGGGATTTCACTTCTCCATCTAGGAGACGGAGACCTGGTGACTCGCTTTGCTCCAGCATGTCTGCTAATTCATTTATGTATATGTTGAACAGGGTCGGGCTCAAATTGCAGCCCTGCCGGACGCCTCTTCTCTGGGTGAAGAAATCGGTGCGTTTGTCTCCAATTTTGACCCCGCATTTGTTTTTCAGATACATTGATTTAATAAGGTCATAGACTTTGCCCCCTATTCCACATTGAAGAAGTTTATAATAGAGCCCTTCGTGCCCTATAGAGTCAAAGGCTTTCTTGAAGTCGATGAAACAGGCGAATATTTTCCCATTTTTTGTTTGGTGTATATGTTTTTCAATGAGGGTGTGAAGGGTATAGATATGGTCGGCGGTGCGGTGTTTTGGAAGAAAGCCTATTTGGTTTTTTCTGAGGATATTATGTTTGTTAAGAAAATCAAGTAATCTACTATTTAGAATACTGCAGAATAACTTCCCTAGACAACTGTTGACACAGATGCCGCGGTAGTTATTTGGGTCTGATTTGTTTCCGCTTTTATATATGGGGGAGATTAGTCCTTGGCACCAGATATCGGGAAAACAGCCTGAACGTAATATGATGTTGAATAATTTGAGTACCGCACCCTGCATCTCCATATTGCTGAACTTGAGCATTTCATTTTTGATGTTGTCTGGGCCACAGGCTTTCTTTAGGTGGAGAGATTTTGTTTTTGTGGCCATTTCTTTCCATGTGATTGGGGAGTCTAGAGGGTTTTGGTTGTCTTTGATTGTTGCTTCTAATGTGTGGAGTTTTTCTGTGACCTGATGTTGACTTGGGTTTGTTTCGTTTATTGGGATGTCTTTGTAGAGGTTTTCAAAATGTGTTCTCCAGATGTCGCCATCTTGGATTGGTAATGCTTGCAATTGTGTTGTACTCAGGTTATTCCACATTTCCCAGAATTGTTTTGGGTTGGTGGAGTTTTCAATTTCTTCTAGTATTTTGTGGGTATAGTTTTGTGTTTTGTTCCTAATGGTGTGTTTATATCTTTTGAGGGTTTCATTGTATCTAGTACGTAGGTCCGGATTGTTTGGTTGGCGATGCTTTTGGTTTGATATTTTTCTCAGGTCTTTTCTGGCATTTTTGCATTCGTGGTCAAACCATTTCTTATTTTTATTTTGTCTTTTGTGACTCTTCCTCTTCTGTTTCACGAGGTCGGCTTTTACAGCTGCCTCATGAAAGATCATATTTATATCCTCTATGGCCATGTTTACCCCATCTCTGGTGATCTCATATAGATTTTCTTTAAATTTTGAAATTTTACTTGTGAGATCAGGTGAATTTAGTGCTGTGATGAATTTATCTCCACTGTCTGGGGCCCATCTGTATGTCTGGTTTATTTTATGTAGCTTACTGGGTTCCTTTTTTGTGTCTGTAGTTTGGGCAGAAAGTTTAAGGTACACATTTATTTGGTTATGGTCTGAGAGGGGGGATTGCTGCCTGACAGTGAATGCGTTGATATCGCAGGGGTCCAGGTCAGTGATTGTATAATCCACCACACTAGACCCAAGAGTTGAGGAATATGTGAGTCTCCCTAAGGAGTCCCCTCTGAACCTACCGTTAACTATGTACAGGCCTAAGGCTCGGCAGAGTTGCACTACCTCCCTACCGCTTTTATTTATTTCACAATCGAGGTTGTTTCGGTTTGCGATGGCTGGTGTGACATATAGAGGGGTCTGGCCAAACACATGGTTGTTGCCCTGTGGGTCTATGAAGTCAGGTTCACATCCTGTCCTTGCATTTAGGTCCCCACATAGTAGCACCTTTCCTTGGGCCTGGAAATGGCTGATTTCCATGTGGAGAGTGTCAAATATCTCCTCTTCAAAATATGGCGATTCTATTGGAGGTATGTAGATCGCACATAAGTAAACATCTTTTTTTGCTATTCCTATATTTTTATCTAGTTTTAGCCATACGTGTGATTTCCCCTGTTTTACCGGTGAGATGTGTTTGTCCAGTTCTCCCTTATACCACACCAATATTCCCCCGGAGGTTCTGCCCTTGCGTGTTTTAGTGTTCTTTACTGAGGGCACAATGATTTCATGGTACATTGGAGGACAGTGGGTCGGCATGTCCTTTTGGCACCATGTTTCTGTTAACACAATTATATCAATGTCTTTTATAGCTTTTAGGAATTCAGGGTCTGTACTCTTCATCCCAAAAGTTGAGGAGCGGAGGCCCTGGATATTCCAGCAGCTTATGTGGAAAGAACGCATTTATATAGTTCAATAAAACGAAATAAAATGGACCTATTTTGTGGGATGAGTGTGGAAACACTATTTTCTATAATGCTAAATGATGATTTAGTATAAATTTCATGAGGCATGCACATATATCTATCTAATAGTAGTAATAATACTGATAAGATAACACTCCCAATCTCTCTCTCTCTCTCACACTCCCAATCTCTCTCTCTCACACTCCCAATCTCTCTCTCTCTCTCACACTCCCAATCTCTCTCTCTCTCACACTCCCAATCTCTCTCTCTCACACTCCCAATCTTTCTCTCTCTCACACTCCCAATCTCTCTCTCTCACACTCGCAATCTCTCTCTCTCTCACACTCCCAAACTCTCTCTCTCACGCTCCCAATCTCTCTCTCTCACACTCCCAATCTCTCTCTCTCTCACACACCCAATCTCTCTCTCTCATACTCCCAATCTATCTCTCTCTCACACTCCCAATCTCTCTCTCTCTCACACTCCCAATCTCTCTCTCTCACACTCCCAATCTCTCTCTCTCTCTCACTCCCAATCTCTCTCTCACACTCCCAATCTCTCTCTCTCTCACACTCCCAATCTCTCTCTCTCACACTCCCAATCTCTCTCTCTCATACTCCCAATCTATCTCTCTCTCACACTCCCAATCTTTCTCCCTCTCACACTCCCAGTCTCTCTCTCTCTCACTCCCAGTCTCTCTCTCACACTCCCAATCTCTCACTCTCACACTCCCAATCTCTCTCTCTCTCACTCCCAATCTCTCTCTCTCTCACTCCCAGTCTCTCTCTCTCTCACACTCCCAGTCTCTCTCTTTCTCACACTCCGAATCTCTCTCTCTCTCTCACACTCCAAATCTCTCTCTCTCTCACTCCCAGTCTCTCTCTCTCTCACACTCCCAGTCTCTCTCTTTCTCACACTCCGAATCTCTCTCTCTCTCTCACACTCCGAACCTCTCTCTCTCTCACTCCCAATCTCGCTCTCTCTCACACTACCAGTCTCTCTCTTTCTCACACTCCGAATCTCTCTCTCTCTCTCACACTCCAAATCTCTCTCTCTCTCACACTCACAATCTCTCTCTCACACTCACAATCTCTCTCTCACACTCCCAGTCTCTCTCTCACACACTCCCAATCTCTCTCTCTCACACACTCCCAATCTCTCTCTCTCACACTCACAATCTCTCTCTCACACTCCTAATCTCTCTCTCTGTCTCACACTCCCAGTCTCTCTGTCTCACACTCCCAATCTTTCTCTCTCTCACATTCCCAATCTCTCTCTCTCACACTCCCAATCTCTCTCTCTCTCACACTCCCAATCTCTCTGTCTCACACTTCCAATCTTTCTCTCTCTCTCACATTCCCAATCTCTCTCTCTCACACTCCCAATCTCTCTCTCTCTCTCTCACACTCCCAATCTCTCTCTCTCTCACACTCCCAATCTCCCTCTATCACACTCCCAATCTCTCTCTCTCTCACACTCCCAGTCTCTCTCTCTCACACTCCCAGTCTCTCTCTCTCTCACACTCCCAGTCTCTCTCTCTCACTCCCAGTCTCTCTCTCATACTCCCAATCTCTCTCTCTCACACTTCCAATCTCGCTCTCTCTCACACTCCCAGTCTCTCTCTCTCACTCCCAATCTCTCTCTCTCACACTCCCAATCTCTCTCTATCACAGTCCCAATCTCTCTCTCTCTCACACTCCCAATCTCTCTCTCACACTCCCAATCTCTCTCTCTCTCACTCCCAATCTTTCTCTCTCTCATACTCCCAATCTCTCTCTCTCTCACTCCCAGTCTCTCTCTCTCACACTCCCAATCTTTCTCTCTCTCATACTCCCAATCTCTCTCTCTCACACTCCCAGTCTCTCTCTCTCACACTCCCAATCTTTCTCTCTCACACTCCCAGTCTCTCTCTATCACAGTCCCAATCTCTCTCTCTCTCACACTCCCAATCTCTCTCTCACACTCCCAATCTCTCTCTCTCTCACTCCCAATCTTTCTCTCTCTCACTCACTCCCAATCTCTCTCTCTCTCTCACTCCCAGTCTCTCTCTCTCTCACACTCCCAATCTCTCTCTCACACTCCCAATCTCTCTCTCTCACACTCCCAGTCTCTCTCTCTCTCTCACTCCCAATCTCTCTCTCTCACACTCCCAGTCTCTCTCTCTCTCACTCCCAATCTCTCTCTCTCACACTCCCAGTCTCTCTCTCCCTCACACTCCCAGTCTCTCTCTCTCACACTCCCAATCTCTCCCTCTCTCACACTCCCAATCTCTCTCTCTCACACACTCCCACTCTCTCTCTCTCTCTCTCTCTCAAACTCTCCCACTCTCAATCTCTCTCACACTCTCTCTCTCTCTCTCCCACTCCCACTCTCTCTCTCTCACTCCCACTCTCTCTCTCTCTCTCTCACACTCCCACTCTCTCTCTCTCTCGCTCTCACACTCCCACTCTCTCTCTCTCTCACACACACTCCCACTCTCTCTCTCTCTCTCTCACACTCCCAGTCTCTCTCTCTCTCACTCCCAGTCTCTCAGTTCAGTTCAGTTCAGTTCAGTTCAAATGCTTTATTGGCATGAAAGTTTACAGAGAACCATATTGCCAAAGCTTACATATCAAAAAGGTACAGTTTTCCAACATTCTGTAGGTGTCAATCGATTTGACATTTGTTGGGTACATACAATATTACTTTTAAACAATATTAATTTTAAACAGTCTTTCTACTTCATTTGGTACGTTCAATATTAATTTTAAACAGTCTTACTTTTAAACAGTCCTCAGGTTGTGACATGTTGTTACATATTTGGCCCCAAGGTATGGTCTGTCTCCTTCTCCTAGGACTAATCTCAATTTTGACAGATCATCCAATTCCTTGAAATCTGGGGTTGTTTGGCTTAGCTTGTTGAATAATATGTTTCTTGATGTGTTGAATTTTTCGCATTTTAGGAGGAAATGCATTTCTGTTTCAACCTCGCCAGCCAGACATTGATCGCATATTCTATTCTCTCTAGGCTGCCAGGATTTCTTGTATCTGCCTTTTTCAATTTCCAGTTGGTGGTCGCTTAGTCTGTACCTGGTGAGGGTCTGTCTCTGTTTTGTGTCTCTGATGGTCGTGAGGTAGTCTGCCAGTTTATATTCTCTTTTTAGGGCCCCGGTAAACATTCTAATCTGCTTTGGCTTTCGGTTATTTTGTTCCAATGTTCCAGGTAGGTTTCTTTGCATTTTTTAATGATTTGGTTCACTCGGATTGGTGTTTGGACGGCTGTGTTGGTCTGGGGCTGGTCAGGGTCTGGCTGGGTAGGAGTACTTAGTTTCAGTAAACAACTGACTCAGGGGGACTCATTTCTGGGTTCAGCTCTTGGGGTCTGAAGGGCTTTAAAATGAAGGGTGTCTGGGGAACTAGATTTGAGGTGATTTAGAAAGTTTAGTGCTCGTTTTTGGATGTTTATTATCAGTGGGTATCTGCCTAGTTCGGATCTACATGCATTTGTTGGTGTTTTCCTTTGGGTGCGAAGAATGCTTCGGCAAAATTCTGCATGTAGGGCTTCTATTGTGTGTTTTTCCCATTTAGTATAGCTATGGTGATTGAGTGGGGCCCCATACTTCACACTACCATACAGCGCAATGGGCAGGATTATACTATCAAATATTTTGAGCCAGATTTTGATTGGGATTTGGATGTTATAGAGTTTTCTTTTTATTGCATATAGGGCTCTTCGGGCTTTTTCTTTTAGTGGCATTCACTGCTATGCTGAAGCTCCCTGATGCTGTAATGATTAGGCCAAGGTAAGTGTAGCTCATAGTGTGTCCTATGATGGTATCACTGGGAGTAAACTGGTATTTGTTTTCCTGACATCTGGGCCTTTTTTGAAAAATCATGATGTTGGTTTTCTTTAGATTTACTGTCAGGGCCCAATTTTGGCAGTATTTGTCGAGTAGCTCTAAATGTTGCTGTAATCCCTGTTCTGTGGAGACAGCAGAACCAGGTCGTCCGCTTTCTCTCTCTCTCACTCCCAATCTCACTCTCTCACTCCCAGTCTCTCTCTCTCTCACTCCCAGTCTCTCTCTCTCTATTCCTCTCACACACACTCCCAGTCTCTCTCTCTCTCTCTCTCACACACTCCCAGTCCTCTCTCTCTATCTCACTCCCAGTCTCTCTCTCTCTATCTCTCTCTCACTCCCAGTCTCTCTCTCTCTCACACACTCCCAGTCTCTCTCTCTCTCACACACTCTCAGTCTCTCTCTCTCTCTCTCTCTCTCTCTCTCTCACTCCCAGTCTCTCTCTCTCTCTCTCTCTCTCACACACACTCCCACGCTCTCTCTCACACTCCCACTCTCTCTCTCTCACACAGACTCCCACTCTCTCTCTCTCACACTCCCTCTCTCTCTCTCTCACACCCCCCTCTCTCTCTGTCTCACACTCCCAGTCTCTCTCTCTCTCTCTCACACTCCCAGTCTCTCTCTCTCTCTCTCACACTCCCAGTCTCTCTCTCTCTCTCTCACACACTCCCAGTCTCTCTCTCTCTCTCACACACTCCCACTCTTCATCTCACACTCCCAGACTCTCTCTCTCTCACTCCCAGTCTCTCTCTCTCTCTCACACACTCCCAGTCTCTCTCTCTTCCCCCCAATCTCTCTCTTTCTCTTCTCCCCAAATCCTCTCTCACTCTCTTCTCCCCCCTCTCTCTCTCTCCTTCCCCCTCTCTCTCTCCCCCTTCCCCCTCTCTCTCTCTCCTTCCCCCTCTCTCCTCTCTCCTTCCCCCACTCTCTCTCTCCTTCCCTCTCTCTTTCCCTCTCTCAATTCAATTCAAATCGCTTTATTGGCATGATAAGGTACATCTTATGTTGCCAAAGCATCGAAAAACATTTATGGTTGAACACATAAACGCAGATCTATTCATACAGTGTATAAACAGATAATCCCTGAGTGTATAAATATACATTCGTATAATTTGTATATACTCTTTTCTTAGGTTTACTGGTTCTCCCTCTGTTATGGCAAGCTGTAACTCTCTCTCTCCTTCCCTCTTTCCCTCTCTCTCCTTCCCTCTCTCTCTCTCTCCTTCCCTCTCTCTCTCTCTCCCTCCTCTCCTCTCTCTCCTCCCTCCCTCTCTCTCTCCCTCCCTCTCTCTCTCTCTCTCCTTCCATCTCTCTCTCTCCTTCCATCTCTCTCTGTCTCCTTCCCTCTCTCTCTGTCTCTTTCCTCCTTCCCTCTCTCTCTCTCTCTCCTTCCCTCTCTCTCTCTCTCTCTCTCTCCTTCTCTCTCTCTCCTTCCATCTCTCTCTCTCTCTCCTTCCCTCTGCTCTCTCTCTCCTTCCTTCTCTCTCTCTCTCTCCTTCCATCTCTCTCTCTCTCCTTCCCTCTCTCTCTCTCTCCTTCCCTCTCTCTCTCTCTCTTTCCCTCTCTCTCCTTCCCTCTCTCTCTTCCCTTCCCCCCAGTCGCTCCCTCTCTCTCTTCCAACAACAACATGCCCTCAAAAAAAGCCTCGGCACCCCGCCGGGCACCCCCAGCTAGTCTTATATCTATATATATAAAGTGGCTCTTCTGTCTGTCTGTCTGTCTGTCCCGTTCTCTATATGTTTGAAAGTTATAGAGCGTACCGACGCGCGCGTCGGGTCAAAAGAAAGCTTGCGATTACGGACCGGTCATAGGCGTATTTACGTTTCGGCTGGACAAACATCGCGCCCGCGGTATCCAAAAAACGTTCAACATTCCGCTCATATGCATCTCATTAGCGACAGGTCGACCAATCGTACGGCGGGTTCCTGGCGCGTGCCATCCTACAGTTGAGTGTTGAGTGACTTGACTATTGACCAATCCTACGCTTCGGTGACCTGACGGTCGACCAATCGGTGCGATGTGTGGGCAGGCCTTATCGTTCTGAACCGAGGTGAGTGGCCGCCATCTTGATTTTTCACGATTTTTTTCCCACACTTTCTGTGTGTTAGGGAACTAAGGTAAACTAAGGTAAATATTTGAATTATGTGTTAGGGAATTAAATAACAATTTATTTGAGTTTTAAATTGTGTTTAGCAACAGTAGGAAATTAAGTGATCACCTAACCGCCGCCGTCCCCCCCCCCTCCTCCTCACCCTCACGCAGGGGGGACTCGGGGCTGCTCTCCAGGCCCGCTGCAGGCAGGCCTGAAGCTCAAAAAAAAAATTCTCTCTCTCTTTCCCTCTCTCTCTCTCTCCTTCTCCTCTTCCCTTTCTCTCCTTCTCCTCTTCCCTCTCTCTCCTCTTCCCTCTCTCTTTCTTCCCGTGAGTGCGGGACCGGAAAAACCGGCGGTTTTTAAAAATCAACAAATTCTCTCTCTCTCTCTCTCAGGTGAGGGAGGTTTGACGGTGTCGGGGCCCGGGCTCCTCCACCGGCCGGGCCGCGGAGTTTCCCTGCCTGCTCCCTGCGGGCCGCCTCTGCGCCACTGGCACTGACCCGCGCCCTGCGCCGCCCACCGCCCGCCG
>NC_140987.1:63988029-64018925 GCF_052327205.1 Somniosus microcephalus | reverse complement strand
CACCCCACAAACGCCATGAAACGCCCCCCGTGATTGGGTCAACCATCACGTCACTCAACGCTAATGAGCGGTAGGATTGGTCAACCGCTAATGAGCGGATTTTTTTCTGAATTTTTTTTCTGATTTTTGAACGTTTTTTGTCTACTGTCTGAACAATTTTTGTCTGACGAAAAAGTAAATACGCCTAGGAGACCCTCCTAATCATAACCTTTCTTTTGATATAACATATGTGTAAGTACGCTCTATAACTTTTGAGTGATGCCAGACAGACAGAACTATCCTTTTATATATATATATAGATATTTGGAGTAGATATACTACGCTAAATCGACAAAAGGAAAATAATAAAGACTTTCAATCTGTACACTAAAATGTTATTTCATATTTAACTTTTATTTACGCAGTTATTTTTTTTCTGATATCATTACCATTTTTGGGAGCCAATGATCTATCGCTTTGAACATTCCAAACTGACTTCTTGGAAATTAATTTTAACTTAACCAGCCCAGCGGGAAACTGACGTCCGTTTTATACCACAGCCAATTATACTTTCCATTGCTTGAAGAAGTTCCAGCAGACGATTGGAGGACACCCCCTCCTCAGAAATTCTATCACAAACTGCATTGAGTCTCTCAGCTACAACAGTCCACTTTGGGTGGTGTATGCAGTGGTTTCCTCTTCGTTTTGGTCTCCCTATGTTGACTGGGGCTCAACATTTCAGGTCCTAGATGTCAATTCCAGTGGGGCCAGTGATTCCCAGAACCTCAAACTGTGAAGCTCCTTACTTCCCCCAGTCTTGCCTTCCTCCTGTGTTCCACAAGCTTTTAAAATAGAAGCGGCTAAACATTTTACCTCATCTTCCCTTTTACTCGATTCAAACTTGCTGGTGTCTTGCAATATATAACTTATGCATTCTCCTTGGATTCTCAATTGAAAAGTGTGGAGTTGGTCCTCACTAGGAGCTGAACTACCTCCTCTCAGATAGCAGAATTGTAAAAAAAATATTTTCACCGTGTTCACATGGAAAGTACTTTTGATCTCCTGGGTTTGCTGCAAAGAAAATTTCTGTGTTCAACAAATGTAGGGTATAGACATTTTACTACAATGTGAGAATCAAGTACATCCAGGTACTGCCTAGAGAGATGGAAATGTTAAGAGTATAAGAAATGTAATACATCAAAATGTTCACAAAGGGTTAAGAGCTTATCGGGTGGGTTTCCTGTAGACTGCCAACGGATGAATGAAATTTACAATTTTCACCTATACCCAGGCCAGTGGAACTTGTGTCACACTTTGTTGCAGAACAGGTGAGAGTCAAATCTCCTTTCATCCCCATCACTGCAAAATTCAGCACTCCTCATAAAAATTGTCCCAATCTCTCTAGATTCTCCCCTTACTGTTGGTCTCGGATGCAGTTCCTACCAGATGTTGTTGTTCTATGCGATCAGTGTCTGCCGAAAGCTGCAGGCAGACATTATTCAAATCATGATATCTTCGCCAAATCAAGAATTTGCCGCAGCACGTGGCTGGAGCAAAACAATGGCATCAGGAATGAGCTGCAGCTCGGGCCAGCAGTGAGGGGTGAATGGGCCGAGGAGAACACTGCCGTAAACCAGAGGCGCTGGGTGAAGAATGTCTCCATGAACTGAGGGGAGGGTGAGAAAGAGTATCTCCATAAACTGGGGAAGAGAGGGTGAAGGATGCCTCTTTGAATGGGGAGGGGAGTCGCAAAGAGTGCCTTTGTGAACTTGGGTAGAAGAGTACACTTGTAACCTGTGGGGAAGAATATCTCGGTGAAATAGAGAGAAAGATGCTTCTGTGATCTGGACATTAAGGGGAAGGATTTCAGTTTTTACTGTACATCAGAGCAAGAGAGTATTTAAACATCAACAATTTATCCACTAATTTCTCCTCAACAGATCAGGGAAAATCTTCAGTTTTCTGATGATCATGTCTAAAAGAAGTAGATTAAATTGCCAGCTCTTTTTCAATAGATTATATAAATGTTCTCCTCCAATAATTTTATAGAGAACTGATCCTTGATATTTTTGATTCTGATTCTCTGAAGAATGGAAACAGTGGTATGGGTGCTGTGGCATAACTCATTTTAATGAAATAGAGAATCTAATGCATAAAGTAAATCAAAAAGTTGTGACATTATTAAAACTGCCCTTTTGAGTCATAGTTCATCGCTGCGAGCATTACTCAGTTTGATTCTTATCTGCATTTCTGGAAACAACACCCACATCTTGCCTGTGTCACATGAAAATGTAAAATGGCACCTGGCCAACAGCAGAATTAAAGTGAAGCGATTGTTGGAGAGCTGCCTGGAAATATCCCTTTTATTAAATATATGCAGGCTATTCTTTAAATGCTGCTTAAATTGTGCTACACTGAAGGAGTGCTGCACTGTCGATGGGCTGGTCTTTCTGATGAGTGGTTAAACTAAGGCTGCATTTCCCCTTTACAGGTGGACATAAAAGATCCCGTGGCACTATTCCAAGAAGAGCTGGGGAGTTCCTCCAGGTGTCCTGGCCAACATTTATCTGTCAACAAAACATCACTATAACAGATTATCTGGTCATTATCTCATTGCTGTTGGTGGGAGCTTGCTGTGTGGGGAATTGGCTGCTGCATTTACCTACATTACAACAGTGACTTCCCTTCAAAAGTATTTAATTTGCTGTAAAGCACTTTGGGATGTCCTCAGGATGTGTAAGGTGCTATATAAATGCAAGTACTTTCATTGCACAAAGTTAAGTAGAGTAATTAAACAACAAACATGCATATATATTTGCCCTCTTGGTGATGGCAGGATTCATTTGCTGACCAGAGATGATTTAGGCCCTGACAATCCAATAGTAGAGTTTCCAGGGACTTTGCAGAATACTTTGTATTTAGGATTTTTCAGCAGATTCCACTGAACACTTTAAGGTAGAAACATCCTCTAAATTGGCAACGCCTGATTTTCAGGCACAAGTTGGACATTACCGACTGAAAATGGGGCAAAGATCCGTTATGTTGGAGCTCTGACCATTTATCACTCCATCCAAAATCGTGTTTTAAATGGAATCATCTGCCAGATTGTGGACAGATGTATGTAAATGAGGCCAAAGTGACCTCAGGATAATGTAAGGGGTTTTAGATCGCAGAGGTTTCTCTCTCTAGAGGCCTCTCTCTCTTGCACAGTAAAACCTTGAGTGGTTCGACCCACTCACCCCTTAGATTCTATACTCTGGACTTTGGGGCAGGAACTACAATGTAGAGAAAACTCTTATAGACCAAGTTTGGTGAAACAAAATGAAATTTTATTGCATATGGTAACACAAATCAAATGCAAGCAAATAAGAGAGTACATGGGAGGGAAAAACACAAACAAATCATAACGACACAATACTAACTAAGGCAAATGCATGCATATTATACTCTACAAAAATCATCATGAAATAGGGAAACACATGGAACATCGAGGGACAACAACTCATGTTAATTATACCCTTAAATATCCACCCCCTTAAACCTATCTAGATCTGATTATGGAGGGCCAGAAACATGCTCACCAATCCAACTAGGAAGTGCAAGGTTTTGAAACCGGTCTGCGTTTGATCCTTTCAGGCATCCCGTCTCCACGTGGATCGTGGAGCCCCCGCGAGCTGCGCCTCACCTCTCTCCTGAGATGGAGGTCGGGGGCGGCTGGACACCGGCTGGCCTGGACATTGGCGGGGTCGGGGATCGTCGGCTCGACCCCGGTCAGAGGAGCCTTGGGCTGGCCCCTATCATTTCTTCAGTTTTATTTTATCTCTTCTCCTGAGCCCGAGCGGGTCGAAGGCCTCTCGTTTCGTCAACGGCCCGGGGTTCGTCGATGATCTCCCGATGTTTTACCCTGGGGTGGGACGCCGGCTCAAACGACCTTCTTGATGGCGGCTTAGTCTTCTTCTTCTTCCTCTCCGACGATGGAGAGGAGTCACACTGATCTTCTCCCAAAGCAGCTCCTCTTTATCCAGCTCAAAAGCTGGACAGGCCTGCAAGCTGGAAAGCTGAAGATAACCCAATTCCTACCCGTGTGTTCTCACAATTATACTTTTTTTCCAGAAGCTCTTATCTCGCGCCAAATCAGGTTAGTCTTTGTTTAACTTTTGGCAGGCTTGTTGCACAACGGGGTAGTTATTATATTTTAAACTGTTCTTGGATGGCCGGTAACGGGCCATCTCTGGTCTGGAATGACCTTCATTGTTTTTAATGTCCTGGTGATGTCCTTAATGGGCCCTTGATGCTCTGCTCATGAATATCAAACCGTTCCCTCTTGTCTGGGTCAACATTTAGATGGCCTTTATCTACAGGCCGATCTTGACTGGATCTGCATCCAATCTATATGTATATGTGGGTGTCTGGTTTCGTTCTCTCAGAAACGGCTTCCAGAACTTACTTTGGGCTGAATCCACAAAGCTGACTGAGGATTTGCAGGAACCATTTTAAAGTGTCGCAACAAGTTGATCACGGGGTCTGGTGGCCAATTTGTATGCCCCTTTTTCTGGGCTTCTTTTAAAATAGTCTTTAAAATCATGGCCTCTTCTGCCATTCGACCCTTTATAATATAAAGTTCAATTTTGTGAATCCTACACTCCCCCCTGATACTGTAACTTGCTTGAAATATCATAATTCTGGGTGAGCAAAATTTTCTGACTTCCCATAATCTAACCATCCCCAGTATTTACCTATCTATGACCCCACGACACATGCATTTCCCATTTCAGAAAAACCTAGTGTACATTAAGCATCTATAGATGGCAATACCTTGGAGTTAAAATCTGACAACTTCCAGGCGTGGAGGGGGGCCTTATACCCCTACATCACCTGGTGCATACACACTATCTTTTAATAATAACAACACATCTAATAAACTTCAATAAGAAAAAAATAAAGTACACACACAAAAAATCAAATGCACATGAATACATATCAAAAATAATGCAGAGGATGGAGGGAAAACTTTAACTTTATACAAAGCAGCAAAAATCTAAACGGGTGTCTCTTCTTCTACCCGCACATAATGCTCCCTCCATTCCTCTCTATTCTCGTACTTTTGCGAATGTTTGACCTTTTTACAGTGTACAAACAGTAAATAAACTACAATGATAACCTGGCACACTACAAAAATGTGGGAGACTATAATAATCCAAGAAGGGACTTCTATATTAGTGAACAGGTCCCACCACGGTGGGGTCACTATATCCAATATGTTTGCCCCTATCTCTAAAGTCTTCTGCTCCAGTGTATAGAAATGTTTCTGTGAAACAACAACGGCTTTTAATATCTTGGCGAGGTGTTCAGGGAGAGGGGGAATGATATATCCAAAATGTGCAACGAATTGCTGCAGAACGGTGAAATTCTCTTTAACAGTGATGTGAACAGTGGAAGGTTCAGGAATGGGGACAATTCGCTCTTGGGCCACTTGAACTTCTGCCCTGGGCTTGAAACAGAAGCTGCTGTCACTAACCGGAAACCAACCGTGCTGTCCATGTTGGTAATGGGGCACTGCAGTGGTGACACAGTATGTCCCACCACCTATATATGCCACCTGCGGGGGCACATGGCCTTGTGCCATTGCCTCCATGGTGCAATTTATAGGCTTCACGCCAGCAGTTCTGAACCCGCACTGTGGTTTTGAATGGGCATTCAAGTGCTGGGGACACAGGATGATGTGTGCTCCCCGGCTCCGGCACCCTGAGAGGTCGGTACCCATCATTGCATGCTCCCATCGAATGACGTAAGGTGGGACCCCTGTGTAGCGAATGTGCGCACCCCCCTGAATGACTCCAATGTTCTGCACCCTGTATACCGGGGCGGGTTTAGCTGTCTTACCCATAACCGGCATTCTTACCACTATACCCATAATGGTGTGATTAGACTGTCCACAGTCCACTGGGACTGGGTAGGCCTCTGAAGCTAGTCTGAGCGGGCACGGACTCAATGCATTCTCAAAAGGGTGGAGGGCTGCGAGGTGCTTGTTACTGATCCAGGAGGGGACTAAACCTTGTTTCAAATCCTTCAGGTTACTGCGGCCCTCGCCCAGTAACCACGCCCCGTATAGCACACACGCTTCGTTCTGCGCAGCCTGATCGGACGCATTCCGATCCTCCCTGATGAGAGCATTTACCGTTTTGGCGTGTTTCTCCAGCTCAGCTATTGGCCCAGTAATTCCGTTCCAAACGCGTGAGTACGGTCGGGGTACTCACGCGTCTGGCCGGAGGAAATGCCGGTTTTCAGCATGCACAGCGCATGCGGAGAAAACCGGCATTTCCAGTCCTCTGAACGAAGGGGTTCAGAGGCACAGCACATGCGACTGCACAGGCAGCGCGTGCGCAGTGAACTTCATCGATTTCATTCATGGATTCAGTGAGGTTAAGTCCTTGCAACTTACACATGAAAAAAGCATGTGTAAAGTTGCTCCAGAGGCTGCAGAGGAAGATATATTTTATCGTGGAGCTTCTGAAAGGCAATATTTTTGTTTGGGAAAGGGAGGAAAGTTATTTTAAGAAATGATGAGGTAAGTTTTAAAGTTTAATTTTTTTTTTTTTTTAAACGGGTTTTCAGTACTGTAGGTAGAAGGAGCAATTGTGGCTGTGTGAATTGAATTTGCTGTGTTTATTAAATGTGAAAATGACTGTTCTAAAATGAGTAATGTAACATTTCCAACATTTTTAAGAAAGAAACTTCATCAGTAATATCTTCTTTTAAGTAATTATGTATGTATGTCCGTATATATTCCTTTACGTATATGTATACCTTTACTTATGTGTATGAATGTATGTATTTAATTATGATTTTCCAATAAGTTACTTTCTCTGAAAGTCATAATTAAATACATACATTCATACACATAAGTAAAGGAATATATACATACATATACACAAAGGAATATATACAGACATACATACATAATTACTTAAAAGAATATATTACTGATGAAAAGTTTCTTTCTTAAAAATGTTGGAGTCATTTTCACATTTAATAAACACAGCAAATTCAATTGACATAGCCACAATTGCTCCTTCTACCTACAGTACTGAAAACCTGTTTAAAAAAACAAAAATAAACTTTAAAACTTACCTCAGCATTTCTTAAAATAACTTTCCTCCCTTTCCCAAACAAAAATATTGCCTTTCAGAAGCTCCACAATAAAATATATCTTCCTCTGCAGCCTCTGGAGCAACTGTACTCATGCTTTTTTCATGTGTAAGTTGTAAGGACTTAACCTCACTGAAAGCATGAATGAAACCGGCGAATTGTACTGCGCACGCGCTGCCTGTGCAGTCGCACGCGTTCTGCCTCTGAACCCCTTCGTTCAGAGGACAGGAAATGCCAGTTTTCCCCGCATGCGCTGTGCATGCTGAAAACCGGCATTTCCTCCAGCCAGACGCGTGAGTACCCTGACCGTACTCACGCGTTTGGAATGGAATTACTGGGCCAACATTTTACATGTCAATAAAATGAAAAATTTAACAATTGCACGATTTGCCCCCTCGCATCTGTGACTGAGGATCCAAGGAGGTGCGTTGCGCAAGAGGTCATCATCGTACGTATCCTCACACTGTTCCCTTTCGGGAACTGTATGAAGTGGTGGAAGGATTTCTGGCCACGTTAACGCTCCTTCCGTGACCATAACCATCTTCATACCAGCCATTAGGGTGGTTAGTCCTATGGCGTGAGGGTTTTACGGGCTCCCACAACCCATCTGAGGGGGGGGCCACCCACACCCGCGGACGCAAGTATCCCGCTGGATGTCCACCCAGAATTTATAGTTGGAGCTCCGACTCCACTTGCCGGGACTGTCTGGAGCGGGGTTCGAAACCCTACTCCTTCTGGCCCAGCGGCGGGCATGCTTACCGCTACGCAAAAGGCCCACTCCGTACAAAAGGTGACACCCATACGTTTCCTGCGCCTTTTCCCTCCCCGTGACTGGAGCCCTATGCTGCCACTTGAAAGACCAAGCTATCATCTGTCCTTTTTGCGGCGCCTTTGACTTCTCATTACCAATGATGAGCAGGCGCTGCGCCTCCACCTCGTTGAGGAGATTGCTGAGGTCATCATCAGTTCAATTGTGAGTTCTTTTAATGCCGTGAATTGTGCTCATTCCAGCCATTTCGTGTTGCTAATCGGATTGGGCCTTTGGCGTAGCGGTAGGATCCCCGCCGCTGGGCCAGACGGGGTAGGGTTTCGAACCCCGCTCCAGAAAGTCCCGGCAAGTGGAGTCGGAGCTCCGGCTCTAAATTCTGGGTTGACATCCAGTGGGATATTTGCGTCCGTGGGTGTGGGTGCCCCCCCCTCCTCGTATAGCTTGTGGGAGCCCGTAAAACCCTCCCGCCATAGGACTAACCACCCTAATGGCTGGTTCAAAGATGGTTACGGTCACGGAATGAGCGTTAATCACGGCCATAAATCCTTCCACCACTTCCTACAGTTCCCCAAAGGGAACAGTGTGGAGACACGTATGACGACGACGTTGCTAAATAAATAAATGGAATTAAAAAAATTCTTTTAGGGCTTTTAAAAGTCTTTAAATTGCTTTAATTCTGTTTAAAACTACTTCAGATTCTTCAAAATAATGTAAACGTTTTTAAAAGTTTATAAAAGTTACCAAAAGCTTCATAAAAATACCAAAAACCTATTTAAAATGCTGCTTTGCATGTAAAAATGCTTTTCAGCTTGTGAGAAACATTGGGGGCGTGTCCTATTAAACTGAGACCTCAAGGGGCGTGTCTGAGTTGCACAGCGCGCTACAGGCTTCGCGCTGGCTGCACTCCTGGGCGGCGTGACGTCAGACGCTGCCCGGGATTCTTCAGTTTAAAAAAGGAATTCCAGGCGTCCCTGGAGGTGAACGGCAGGCGCGTCAGGTAAGTGCAGATCGGGGGCTTGCACGCGTGGCAAGCCCCTGACCCGAATTTCTGCCCCATTATCTCTTTTAAGTGTAGTGTCATGGCCTGGTCCTCATGAAACTCAGAACCCACTACCTTATTCTCGTCAGTCAGTATCTTTCTTAACTGTGTTTTCAAACCATTGATTTGGGTTTGCAGCTCCACATCATCCAGTGTGTTGATGACGGAAGTCCTGTGGTAAAAGCTGTGAAAATATCATTTACTGCACCCCTTCTTTGCCTCCCTATCCTGTCCAAGACCTCATGTGGTGTGGTGTACAATTCGGCTCTGTCGACATCGGCAAAGTCGAATTCGTAAAACTGTTTAAACATGTTTGTTAACAGGACCTGGTATAATTGTTCCGTTTCCCTGGGGCACCACTCTGGCAACCGCACCTCGGTGAGGTTTAAAATCACCGAAGCCATCGCATCGTGCACCCCTTGGTACAGCACCTGACCTGTGGGTACCAATACCAATCCGTTCCCGGGTCCCTTTGTTGTGGTGGGGCACCCTTCCTTGAGGGCTTTAGCTACTGGAATTGTGGGCAGGGGCTTGCGGGGTCGGGTGATGAGCTCAGTGGCGTTTACTGGGATCTGAGAGTATGGGACTCCGCACGCCCGTGTGCTGACGTCCCACCTCATTCCTTGTCCAGCATCCTGCCACTGCCTTTGGAAAAAGATGGAGACGCCTGTGGGGCAAGCGCGTTCTGAACCCCACATACAGATGTGGATCCCCTCATCTGGTTCCCACCATTTGTCCCAACAGACACTCAACCCCCCATGAGTACCCGTAATAGTCCGATGGGTGTTGTTACCCAGTCTTTCCCATTCAATTGTGGAGTTCTTCATGGTGCTGCTCAACTTGCGCAGCCACCACCAGCGATTCAAAGGTATCTGTCCGTTGCAAACAAGGCAAATCTTCTTCCCGGCGGTGACGCTGATCCTGGGTGCAATGACCCTCACCCTGGGACACATCAGAGACGTTCCTCTGTATGCAAACCCCGTCTGGCTGGAGTATTCAGTAGAGTTCGACCCAGCCAGCCTGGCCATCTCCCTTCATGGAAGTATACGGCAGTCTCTTCAGCGTCCCGTGGGCCGGTTCCATCAGTCGCGACGGGGCCTCTGCTGCCAGAGCACCCATAAATGGTGGAGTCCTTAGTGCAGCCACAATAGGCCCAGCTCCATCCGATCAGCATGAACACGACGAGGATCTTTCTCATCTTTCTCCTGGTTCCTGCAACAAACTAAACAATGCCGCCAGGCTCCCGAGAGATTCTGGCTTAGGTGAAGGCGATCGACCTCGATCCAAAACAACACACATACTGAGCAGATTCCAAAACTACTTATAACTCTTATCATTTTAATATATACACACCTTAAACTTAAAACTTAAACTTAACTTATGTACAGCGCCGCCCGTCCCCGGGCGGCTTGCCTAATCCCTGATTGGACTACAGCTCGCCGCTCCCTGCGGTGGGGCTGTAGTGACCTGTGGCTTGGGTTCCCCGCAGCCTTTTGCTGTCGATCGGGGACTGCGTTTTGTCAGGGATTTCTCAAGTCGGCGTTTACTGAGAACGGGGGAATCGGGCCAAGGTTTTACCGGCTGAGGTGTTCGAGTCGACCTGCGAAGAGGTACTTTGGGCGTGGCTCCCTTTGCGAACAGACCTTCGGGTGGGACTTTAGCTCTCACAGCCCATGGCTCTTTCACGACTGTGGGCTTCAGCTCCCTTCCCTCAGGCTCTGTCCCTTTGGGATTTGGGTCGGCTCCCTTGGCGAGTGGACCTTCGGGTGGGACTATAGCTCTCACAGCCCGTGGCTCTTCCACGACTGTGGGCTTCGGCTCCCTCCCCTCAGGCTCCGCCCCTTCGGGATTTGGGTCTGTGGCCGACGACTCCTCCTCACCTGTCCCTACAGGTGGAGGATCTCTGCCCCCAATTTCTACCTCCCCCACGCTTGAGTCGAGGGCGGGACCGCCGCCCTCCGACTCCACCTCCTCCAGAATCGTGTCGAGGGCGGGGCCTTGCTGTTCGGGCTTCTCGTCCGAATCTCAGGCCATAGGGGAAGCCTCCCCCCAGGTGGGCGGGGCAGCTTCTCCTTCCAAGTAGGCTACAATGCCAGCTTGTGTGGTCTGTGGCTCATCGCACGCCTCAGGCTGAGGACCTTTGCCCTCAGACCTGGCTTCGGTTGCTGATACTCTAGCACCCAGTTTAAACAGTTTGCACCATTTTATGTGAAACCACTTTTTGCGTCAGGACACCTCCACTGCGCGACTGGCGAGGGCTGGTGGATTTTGCACCGATTCCTGTCTATCCTGGTCTGTGCCTCTCTCGCCAGCGCGGAGGGTCAGACCCAGGAATTTGACTTCCCGCCGGCCGACCTGTGCTTTCGTTGGGTTGGCCGTGGCATCCTCTACCCCTTTCACGCTTGCACCCACTCCCCAGAGACAGTGATTTCTCAGGTCCACGAGGATCCCGTGGGCTACCAAGAAATCAGACCCAAGGACTCCCGCTCCACCCCCCACCTCCCACTTCATTAGTGTACACTTCCACGTGGTGTGGAGTGGTCCTAAACGAATGGAGAGGGGAATGGAATGTGCGCTAGCCTGTTCTTCGCCCATGAAGCCCGACAGAAGGTATGGGACCCCGGTGGACAGAGGCGAGGCGGTGGGGTTATCTGCGTGGATCACGGTGCACGATGCTCCCGTATCCAACAGATAGGTCCCTGTTACTGTTAAGTCTGTGGGTTGTATTGTAAATAATACACAGACTCCACGATTAACAAAATAAAACAGGTCTTTACTATTCAGAGGTTCGGGCGATTCTGCCCTAGTTAACGTATCACAACCCTTATATACTGGTGTGGTCACTATCGGTATTACAGTATACATGAGCCAACAAATAGTGCCACCCTAAAGTAGTGCTCTTAAAGGCGAACGGTTACATTCTATTGTTCCCTTAAAGGTAAACGGTTACATACACAACACTCCTCCCTTTTTAGCTTATTACTTACAGAATCCCCTTTAAACATACAGTCTTCAACTTCATATAAACAGTTTACATATATACTCTCGATGGAGTCAACATCATATAACAATTTACAGATATACTCTCGATGGAGTCAACGTCATATAACTTCATGTCAAAACAGATCACAGATTCAGTCTCTGCGGAAAACAGTTCACATTGCTGAAGTGACTCATTCAATAGTCCTTCCATGGATTTAACAGTTTGAACTTCCGAACTGATTTGGCTCCGTTCGGAGGGACCCCGTGTGTGATCTGGTAGAGGTGATAATGGTTCAGATGGGTCATCTTCTGTTTCGACTTTTCCTTTTCTGCTTCTTGGAGACTCTCTGGGCTCCACTGTCAGCTGCCAGCTGCCTGCGCAGTTCCTCCTTCTCTGCCTCCTGTTTCCGTCGTAGAGCCAGCTTCACCCGATGTTCCGTAGACTTTCGGTGCTCCTCCATGATTTCTGCACTTTGGGAGTCGAAGTTACAAGCTGGTCAGGACAGGACATCGCAATATTCGGTGTAGTCCACCAGGTCATGGTAATATTCGGTGTCGTCCTGAGCTAGGCCAGCGAGAGGGTCGTCTATTTCCTCCATACCCAGCTGGACGTTAGCCAGCTCTTGTTCCAAATCCAGACATCTTTCCTGAAGAGACTTCTTCATGTGTACCTCTTCATCCAGCTTTTTCTGGGCTTTCAGCAAGTCGTTTACTAATGACCTCATTTGTGATTTTAATACTTCAACTTCCTTTGGAGATTGATTGATCGGACTATTCAATCCCTCTACCGGAGCAGCTGTTTCAGCGGTCTGTTGTTCTACATTGACGTGAGTCAGCGTACTTTTGGTATCCAAGGGTTGCTCTGCTGCCATCTTCTCAGTCTGTGTTGCCACCTCAGCTATTTCCATAACTTTTGAGAGCTCCAAACCCCTCTCCTCTTCCACCACTAATGTTTCATCTATGGATGGAATCTTTACCGATGAGGCAGCCTTGGCCTGGAGCTCATCAAACATTTCCTGTAGCCTTTGGACTTCTTGATCATGTTCAACCTTTAGTTGTTCATATGCTTCTACTGAAACTAGCTTTTCGGGGTTTGCCGAGTTAATCCCCTCCAGAATTGTAGCCTGGGCCTGTCCATACTGTTCTTTCAACTTCTCACACTCTGCTTGTAAGGAGTCGTAAAGAAGGACTGGAATAAAATCCTGGCTTCCTGAAGATTCCTCTGCAATTGTTTTTTTTGCAATTTCCTGTTGGAGTTCAGCCAAGGCTGCTATGCTATCTGCCTCTCGAAGTCTCACTGCCATCAATTCTTCTTTATTCTTGCAGTCTATCTCAGCCATTTCCCGTTTACTCTCATTTAACTGAGTGAGTAGCCCCTTATTCTGGGCTGAGAGATATTGCACCTTCTCATGTAGACCATAGCACTCCTTCTCTGCTCGACATAGCTGATTTCTGCTGATTTGGTTCTGTGTTTCAAGTTCCAACATCCTTTGCTTAGCTTCTTTCAGTTTCGCCTCAATAATCCCCTCTCGCAACATGTCCACATTATTCACATCAGGTAAAGAAGCGTTTCTCTTTTCCATGTCCAAGATTTGTTTCTGCATCTCCTTAAGAGCACACTGCGATTCAACTTCTCTTAACCTTGCCTGCATTAGCTCCGTCTCTAATTGCAGAACAAAATCCTCAGTGTAGTGTGGTTTGCCCTTCTGCTGTATCTCTAGATCATGCAAATATTCTAACTCCTGAACATCATAAGGGAGATGTGATCGGTAATTGGTCACGATGGCCCTATGGTCGCTCTCTGCTTGAGCCAGTAGGTTCTGTTGTCTTTCCAGACTCTCCCATTCGGTGTCATAGAACTTTTTCATTGTTTTCATCTCTTGTACGAGGCGGTAACTTAATTGTTCTAATTGTTGTTGTACTTTGAAATAACGTTGAGTTCGAGCCCGGTGTTCCTCCGTAATGCATATGTCTGTAACTTGAACAGACTCAGAATTCTCTGTCTTTATGCACGCCATCGATTTTCCAACCTTAGTCCGTGAGTTCATGTTAACCTTGTTTTTCATACGTAAGCTGGACTTATTGTCTTCCGGCTCGGAGTCTGAGCTGCTTGTCTGCACCGAGTCCTCACTCGTCATTGCTTGTAGGTAGTGCCATTCCATGTCTATTTTCTTGATCCACTCCCGTCCTAGAAGTGGTGGTCCTCCCTCAGGTAGTACGTACAAATTCATTCTTGGGTGTACTTTACCCCTATCTCTCACCTTGACTCTTATTTTCCTCATGGGGTATACGTTATGCCCCGTGTATGTCTGTAATACGAACTTGGTATTTCTTAAGGGTATGTGAGAGAATAGCCGGTGGTAGTCCTTTTGGTTGATGACTGATACAGCTGATCCCGTGTCCAGCTCCATTCGTACTTGGACTCCAGCTATTTTTAGTGTGACCCAGATCGTCTGTAGATCAGTCACTTTACCCACATTGTGGATTCTCAGACTATCCAACTCCTGGCTGTTTGGGTCTGAGTCTGAATTCTTTTCAGCCACCTGATGTACCTTGTTGTACTTTTCTTGTGGTGGTGGCTTCCTTTGCTTGTTGGTCTTCTTTCCGGACCTGCATACCTTCGCGATGTGACCCAGTTTGCCACATTTCCTGCACTCTTGGTTCTTAAACCAGCACTGATTCTGGTCGTGCGTTGTCTTTCCACAACGGTAGCATTTGGAATTGCTTGCAGTAATTTGGTCCACCCCGAGTGCCGCCGCCTTTTGCTGCATTTCCGCTGTTCCTTTCGCTGCGGCTTCGTGCGATGAAGCTATGAGGACAGCCCTGTCCAGTGTGAGGTCGTTTTCTTCCAGAAGTCGCTTCTGCGTTCCTTCTTTGGCCAAGCCGCATACGAACTTGTCCCGCAGCGCCTCTGTCAAATTCCCTCCAAACTGGCAGTATTTCGCTAGCTTACGCAGTTCGACTAAGTATTCCGCATTGCTTTCATCTTGCCTCTGGGTTCTGGCGTAAAATTTAAATCGTTCAGCCAGCATCAACGGTGTGGGGTTCAAGTGATCCTTCAGCACTGCTACGATCTCTTCGAAGGTCTGGGCCATTGGTTTAACTGGTGCTATTAGATGTTTCAAAAGCCCGTATGTTTTTGCTCCCATCGAATTTAACAAAGTTATTGCCTTGTCGTCATCCTCAATTTCGTTGGCTACGCAATATATTTCTATGCGTTCCACATACGTGGCCCAGTCTTCTATTTCAGCATTAAAATCATTAATATTTCCTCGCTTAGGCATCTTCTTCTCTTTTCGAGTACAGTACAAGTATTTCTTTACTTATTATTAATTTTCTTCTCTTCTTGAGAACACCACAAGTATTGCTTTACTTATTCTTATTTTTCCTCTCTTCTTGAGAACACACCAGCCTTTCTGAAAATTCTAATTAATTTTCTAAGATGGCGGTTTCCCGCTTCTGTCTTCTTCCCCAGCGGTTTTCCCGCAAAAAATGGCGGCTTTCCCGCGCTTCTCGCTCTCCCGCCCACTTCAATGGCGGTTTTCCCGCGCTTGATGGTCTTCACCCGTCCCCCGACGCTGTCTTTCAGCCCGAGTGCGGCCCTTATCAGCGGATGCGATCGATGGCCCGGCTGCGCCTCGCACTTGAAAGTGGCCCGGCCCTTATCAGTGCTTGCGATCGATGGCCCGGCTGCGCCTCGCACTCCAAAGCCCTTATCTCCCGATCGCGATCGATGGCCCGCGCTGTGCACCGCGGCTCTCGCGCCTTCAATTTCTGCAGCCGCTGCCCTTTCAGCCCGAGTGCGGCCCTTATCGGTGGTTGCGATCGATGGCCCGGCTGCGCCCCTCACTTCAAAGCGGCCCGGCCCTTATCTGCCGATCGCGAGCACCTGTACCTCTGTCTTCCCAGCCCTGTTTCTTCTGCACTCCAGTTTTCAGTCGCTGATGGAGGCTGCAGGGTCCTAATGCCTGTCGCTTCCAGTGGGGTGGTGAGGATTGAAACCTCTCTTCAACATCCTGTCTTTGGACGAAGCCGCCGTGGAATAACTGCCGCAGGGTTCGAATCCGACTCGTCGCCAGTGTTAAGTCTGTGGGTTGTATTGTAAATAATACACAGACTCCACGATTAACAAAATAAAACAGGTCTTTACTATTCAGAGGTTCGGGCGATTCTGCCCTAGGTAACGTATCACAACCCTTATATACTGGTGTGGTCACTATCGGTATTACAGTATACATGAGCCAACAAATAGTGCCACCCTAAAGTAGTGCTCTTAAAGGCGAACGGTTACATTCTATAGTTCCCTTAAAGGTAAACGGTTACATACACAACAGTTACCTCCTCCACTTCCATCTCCACGAGGGGTCGTCTCCATACATCATATCGCAGCGCACACAAGTAAACGGGCTGCGCCAGTTCTAGTCATGTGGGCACAGCGGTCGGGGTTTCGGGAGCGACAAGACCAGTGGTGACGGCTATCTTCCCCTGCAAAATCATCAGAGACCGCATTGTCTCTATGATTGATTCAATCGCAGCAGAATCCATAACTGCACCAGCTCCTTGCGCTGGGGTAGGAGCTACGGCTTGGGTTTGGGCTGGTGCTGGGGCGGCGGTCTGGGCTTGGGCTTGGGCTGCGGGGAATTTTCCCTTATTATCCTTCCACAGATTTCTACAGTCCTTCCCACACCTGTAGCAATTGAGCTTGGCTTGGGTAGGGCGATTCCCCTCCTGACGCCACTCCTTCTTGCTTGCAGCTGCAGGTTTTGCCTCATGTACCTTTCCCTTCTGGGGAGGTGTTTCCTGACCTCTACAATTCTTATTTGCAACGTTGAGCTGGCGGAGCACCGTCTCCTCCGTGACACCGGGACCTTGGGGCTCCAACCAAGATCTGGTAAGGGCCCGTATCTGCGGCAAGCTGTTGGTAACCAAGCAACGGAGCCAATGAACCCGCTGTTTGTCGTTCATTGCAACCCGTTCAGGCATGCTCGGACAGCTGCATCGATACACTGACCACAGCCTTTCTGCGAAAACCCGTGGGGGTTCTCCAGATAGTTGCATGGTCCCTTCCACACAGTCGAACGGACTACCGTCGTCCACTCCCATTACTTCTAAAACTTCCTCCCTGAGATCCGTATACCCTTTCCGTCCCCTCTTACTCTCATCTGAGAGGCACTGACGGATTGTGCAATCCAGGGAGAAAAGCAACAGTTTCACCTGTTCCTGTTCATCACAGTCATTAATGGCTGCTGTTTCCTCTATCTCCCTGAAATGAATCGAGGGATCTCCCTTTACTGTGAGTCGTGCGAGGTGGCTCACCATGGACCTTAATTGCGGGGCAGCGTATGGCACCACGAGCTGGTTCTGGTGGGGTCCGACATCGCCATTGGCGGCGTTGGGACCGAACCTCTGGTGCCGAGTGGGACACATTGGTGCCGGTCCCGGCTTTGCTACCAGTGGCTGTTCTTCCTCACATTCCACCTCGGCTACCTCCTCTTTTACCACCCCCTGTTTTTCCGGTCAAGTCTCACTATAGCTCGGCAGTGCTGAGGGCTCAGTGGCTGGTACCACAACTACTTCAGTTGGAATCGGCTGTTTCGATTCCTTTAAAAAGTCCATGTGACTGGCTTTCGGGCTGACGAGACACACCATGCCTTTTGCCTTAACCAGGCCCGTTCTTAGGTCCTCTATGGTCTTTTGGCAGGGGCCGTGGTCTGTGCTCTCAAACCCATGCTCAAGGGCTAGCTTGTAAGCTGCCTTAACCTCCACTACTCTCTCCTCCTGCGCTCTTAGCTGTTGTGCGAGGTGGGCGTTTTTCTCCCGGATCCTCGTTTCATTGATCTTTGCCTCAGTAACCTGGCACTCCAGGTACTCTATCCTAGCCTGATGTTGACTAGCTACCACTTGGCATTCCTGATTCAGCGCTTGAAGCGCTGTGATCAGTTTTTCCCCACCCATGGCCATTTCCTCTATCTCTGCTGCCTGGGTTGTGATCCTTGCTACCTGTGCTGCAACAACCCGGTCCAAGATCTGGACCTGCTTCTTGTAACAGATCAGCCACACTGCCTTCTCCGCTGACTTCTTATGCTCTTTGCTCTCTGTCCACCTGATGGCTGCATCCACCGGACGCCCATCCAGTAAGAGATCGGAAATCCACTGCTTAGTGAGATTTACCTTGCCAAAGACATAATCCGCTATCCTCTCATCTATTGCATTTCGACCATTCAAACTTGGATCTATTACATTGCAATCCTGCTGCCAGAGTCCTGCCGCGGTCGCCATTTTTGGTAAGGGGTTTTCGATCGCAGAGGTTTCTCTCTCTAGAGGCCTCTCTCTCTTGCACAGTAAAACCTTGAGTGGTTCGACCCACTCGCCCCTTAGATTCTGTACTCTGGACTTTGGGGCAAGAACTACAATGTAGAGAAAACTCTTATAGACCAAGTTTGGTGAAACAAAATGAAATTTTATTGCATATGGTAACACAAATCAAATGCAAGCAAATAAGAGAGTACATGGGAGGGAAAAACACAAACAAATCATAACGACACAATACTAACTAAGGCAAATACAGGCATATTATACTCTACAAAAATCATCATGAAATAGGGAAACACACGGAACATCGAGGGATAACAACTCATGTTAATTATACCCTTAAATATCCACCCCCTTAAACCTATCTAGATCTGATTATGGAGGGCCAGAAACATGCTCACCAATCCAACTAGGAAGTGCAAGGTTTTGAAACCGGTCTGCGTTTGATCCTTTCAGGCGTCCCGTCTCCACGTGGATCGTGGAGCCCCAGCGAGCTGCGCCTCACCTCTCTCCTGAGGTGGGGGTCGGGGGCGGCTGGACACCGGCTGGCCTGGATGTCGGCGGGGTCGGGGATCATTGGCTCGACCCCGGTCAGAGGAGCCTTGGGCTGGCCTCTATCATTTCTTCAGTTTTATTTTATCTCTTCTCCCGAGCCGGAGCGGGTCGAAGGCCTCTCATTTCGACAACGGCCCGGGGTTCGTCGATGATCTCCTGATGTTTTACCCCGGGGCAGGACGCCGCCTCGAACGACCTTCTTGATGGCGGCTTAGTCTTCTTCTTCCTCTCCGACGATGGAGAGGAGTCACGCTGATCTTCTCCCAAAGCGGCTCCTCTTTATCCAGCTCAAAAGCTGGCCAGGCCTGCAAGCTGGAAAGCTGAAGATAACCCAATTCCTACCCGTGTGTTCTCTCAATTATACTTCTTTCCAGAAGCTCTTATCTCGCGCCAAATCAGGTTAGTCTTTGTTTAACTTTTGGCGGGCTTGTTGCACAACGGGGCAGTTATTGGCCGAGAAATTCGAGTCGGGGGCTTGCCGCGCGTGTAAGCCCCCGATCTGCACTTACCCGACGTGCCGGCCGTTGAGCTTTAGGGACGTCTGGAATTGCTGTTTTAAAATGTTGACTCCCGGGCAGCGTCTGACGTCACGCCGCCCAGGAGTGCAGCCAGCGCGAAGCCTGTAGCGCGCTGTGCAACTGAGACACACCCCTTGAGGTCTCAGTTTAATAGGACATGCCCCCAATGTTTCTCACAAGCTGCTAAGCATTTTTACATGCAAAGCAGCATTTTAAATAGGTTTTTGGTATTTTTATGAAGCTTTTGGTAACTTTTATAAACTTTTAAAAACGTTTACATTATTTTGAAGAATCTGAAGTAGTTTTAAACAGAATTAAAGCAATTTAAAGACTTTTAAAAGCCCTAAAAGAATTTTTTAAATTCCATTTATTTATTTAGCAATGTCGTCATCATACGTGTCTTCACACTGTTCCCTTTGGGGAACTGTAGGAAGTGGTGGAAGGATTTATGGCCGTGATTAACGCTCATTCCATGACCATAACCATCTTTGAACCAGCCATTAGGGTGGTTAGTCCTATGGCGGGAGGGTTTTACGGGCTCCCACAAGCTATACAAGGAGGGGGGGCCACCCACACACACGGACGCAAATATCCCACTGGATGTCAACCCAGAATTTAGAGCCGGAGCTCCGACTCCACTTGCCGGGACTGTCTGGAGCGGGGTTCGAAACCCTACCCCGTCTGGCCCAGCGGCGGGGATCCTACCGCTACGCCAAAGGCCCAATCCGATTAGCAATGTGAAATGGCTGGAATGAGCACAATTCACGGCATTAAAAGAACTCACAATTGAACTGATGATGACCTCAGCAATCTCCTCAATGAGGTGGAGGCGCAGCGCCTGCTCATCATTGGTAATGAGAAGTCAAAGGCGCCGCAAAAAGGACAGATGATAGCTTGGTCTTTCAAGTGGCAGCATAGGGCTCCAGTCACGGGGAGGGAAAAGGCGCAGGAAACGTATGGGTGTCACCTTTTGCATGGAGTGGGCGTTTTGCGTAGCGGTAAGCATCCCCGCCGCTGGGCCAGAAGGAGTAGGGTTTCGAACCCCGCTCCAGACAGTCCCGGCAAGTGGAGTCGGAGCTCCAACTATAAATTCTGGGTGGACATCCAGCGGGATACTTGCGTCCGCGGGTGTGGGTGCCCCCCCCCTCAGATGGGTTGTGGGAGCCCGTAAAACCCTCACGTCATAGGACTAACCACCCTAATGGCTGGTATGAAGATGGTTATGGTCACGGAAGGAGTGTTAACGTGGCCAGAAATCCTTCCACCACTTCATACAGTTCCCGAAAGGGAACAGTGTGTGGATACGTACGACGATGACCTCTTGCGCAATGCACCTCCTTGGACCCTCAGTCGCAGATGCGAGGGGGCAAATCGTGCAATTATTAAATTTTTCATTTTATTGACATGTAAAATGTTGGCCCAGTAATTCCCTTCCAAACGCACGAGTACGGTCGGGGTACTTACGTGTCTGGCCGGAGGAAATGCCGGTTTTCAGCATGCACAGCGCATGTGGGGAAAACCAGCATTTCCTGTCCTCTGAACGAAGGGGTTCAGAGGCAGAACGCATGCGACTGTACAGGCAGCGCGTGCGCAGTAAAATTCGCCGCTTTCATTCATGCTTTCAGTGAGGTCAAGTCCTTACAACTTACACATGAAAAAACATGAGTACAGTTGCTCCAGAGGCTGCGGAGGAAGATATTTCTTATCGTGGAGCTTCTTAAAGGCAATATTTTTGTTTGGGAAAGGGAGGAAAGTTATTTTAAGAAATGCTGAGGTAAGTTTTAAAGTTTATTTTCGTTTTTTAAAACAGATTTTCAGTACTGTAGGTAGAAGGATCAATTGTGGCTATGTGAATTGAATTTGCTGTGTTTATTAAATGTGAAAATGACTCCAACATTTTTAAGAAAGAAACTTTTCATCAGTAATATATTCTTTTAAGTAATTATGTATGTATGTCTGTATATATTCCTTTGCGTGTATGTATATATTCCTTTACTTATGTGTATGAATGTATGTATTTAATTATGACTTTCAGAGAAAGTAACTTATTGGAAAATCATAATTAAAAACATACATTCATACACATAAGTAAAGGAATATAAAACATACATACATATACGTAAAGGAATATATGCGGACATACATACATAATTACTTATTACTGATGAAAAGTTTCTTTCTTAAAAGTGCTGGAAATGTTACATTACTCATTTTAGAACACTCATTCTCACATTCAATTCACACAGCCACAATTGCTCCTTTTACCTACCGTACTGAAAACCCGTTTAAAAAAAAAAATTTAAACTTTAAAACTAACCTCAGCATTTCTTAAAATAATTTTCCTCCCTTTCCCAAACAAAAATATTGCCTTTCAGAAGCTCCACGATAAAATATATCTTCCTCCGCAGCCTTGGAGCAACTTTACACATGCTTTTTTCAAGTGTAACTTGTAAGGACTTACCCTCACTGAATCCATGAATGAAATCGACGAAGTTCACTGCGCACGCGCTGCCTGTGCAGTCGCACGCGCTGTGCCTATGAACCCCTTCGTTCCGAGGACTGGAAATGCCGGCGTTCCCCGCATGCGCTGTGCATGCTGAACGCCGGCATTTCCAACGGCCAGATGCGTGAGTCCCCAGACCGTACTCACGCATTTGGACACGAATTTCTGGCCCATTATATTTTAAACTGTTCTTGGATGGCCGGTAACGGGCCATCTCTGGTCTGGAATGACCTTCATTGTTTTTAATGTCCTGGTGATGTCCTTAATGGGCCCTTGATGCTCTTCTCATGAATATGAAACTGTTCCCTTTTGTCTGGGTCAACATTTAGATGGCCTTTATCTACAGGCCGATCTTGACTGGATCTGCATCCAATCTATATGTATATGTGGGTGTCTGGTTTCGTTTTCTCAGAAACGGCTTCCAGAACTTACTTTGGGCTGAATCCACAAAGCTGTCTGAGGATTTGCAGGAACCATTTTAAAGTGTCCCAATAAGTTGATCACAGGGTCTGGTGGCCATTTTGTATGCCCCTTTTTCTGGGCTTCTTTTAAAATAGTCTTTAAAATCATGGCCTCTTCTGCCATTCGACCCCTTATAATATAAAGCTCAATTTTGCGAATCCTACAGATAACATATATTGTGGCGACACGCCACCATTGGACATAATCTGCTCACAGCGGCACGGACAGTTTACGCAGGCGCACTGCCGGCAGCAGCCGCCCCCAGCCGTGGGCCCTTTTCTCCGGCAACTTGTTTCCCGTAGGGACAGGCTGCCGGGAGCACTTCCTGCCTGGGGAGTATTTAAGTGGTTGCGCGGGCTTTTTAAGCACTTGTTTTGCCATGATGTAAATTAAAGCAGTTGTGTTCCATCAACTCTGGTCTCGACTCCCACGTTTGCCGCGGTATCTCAACAATATGTTATTTTCCAGCATTTCTGCTAGTACAGCTCTGTATAACTTTCCACCCTTATAAAATGGGAGTGCTGGGTTACTGGGGAGCGAGCTGTACAAGGAATTTCATTTAAACAGCCCTGTAACAAGAGTCTTTGAACTACTTCCTGGCCATTTCTCCACTGTTTCTCATGTTTCCTTTCTGTTTTCACAGCTTTCAGGAGCCTTCCGTCAATTCTGCTGCTAGCGTTTCTCAGTAGCTGCACTAGTGCTGCAGTGGGTTTCCCCATGGGGGTCTTCCTATACCTATGCTTTATGGAGAAAGAAGTGGAGATTGGATGCCAAGCAGGTCAGACTGCACTCACTCACCAGTGCCCCCACCCCTTATATTATAGGTAGTGGTGCAATTATCTGCAGTTGTTGAAGATCTACGAGGGACATCTGGTCAAAAACTCTACCACATGTTCCAAGCAGACCTGCAGCCAAACACCTCGACAGGCATCGCACTACCAGCGGCTGTCAAGGTCACAATCGCCCATAACTTTCATGCTTTGGGATCATTTCAGGCAGCAACTGGAGACTGCAGCAGTACAATTCAATCAGCTCTCCTTAGATATATGAAGCCTTGTTTGCTTGAGCAGGTAAGTTCATCGACTTCCCCATGGACAAGCAACAGCAGCATGAGAGGCCTCTGCAGTTTTATAATGTACAGGGAATATAGAACATCCTAGGGATTATAAATTCTGCATATGTGGCGCTATACTCTCACTCACACAATACTGCTACCTTTGACTCTCTGTGTCGAGCTTCTTTGAAGCCATTAGGGAACGATAGCATAGTGGTAATGTCACTGGACTAGTAAGTCTAGAGGCTTGGACTAATGATTTGTGAGACGTGAATTCAAATCCCACCATGGCAGCTAGGGAATTTAAGTTCTATTAATTAAATTAATCTGGAAGCTAGTATCAGTAATGGTAACCATAAAACTATCGGATTGTCGTAAAAACCCCATCTGGCTCACTAATGCCCTTTAGGGAAGGAAATTTGTTGTCCTTATCTTGCCTATATATGACTCCCGACCCACAGCAATGTGGTTGATTCTTAACTGCCCTCTGAAATGGCCTAACAAGCCACTCAGATATAACAAACAGCTACGAAACAATATAATAACCAGACTGGCTACAGACCTGGCCAGTCAACCCTGCAAAATCCACCTCAGCAACATCTGGGGACTTGTGCCAAAATTGGGAGAGCTGTCACACAGACTAGTTGAGCAACAGCCTGACATAGTCATACTCACAGAATCTTACCTTTCAGCCAATGTTCCAAACTCCTCCATCACCATCCCTGGGGTGGCGGCACAGTGGTATACAGTCGGGAAGAAGTGGGCCTGGGTAGTCCTCAACATGGACCCCAGGAAGTCTCATGGCTTCAGGTCAAGCATGGACAAAACATAGAAGATAGGAATAGGCCATTCGGCCCATCAAGCCTGCTCCGCCATTCAATGAGATCATGGCTGAACATCCAAACTCAGTAGCCTGTCCCGGCCTTCTCCCCATATCACGTTAGCCTCAAGAAATATATCTAACTCGTTCTTGAATATATTTAATATAGAAGGACAAGGAAACCTCCTGCTGATTCCCACCTACCGCCCTCCCTCAGCTGATGAATCAGTACTCTGCCATGTTGAACACAACATGGAAGAAGCACTGAGAGTAGCAAGGGCACAGAATGTACTCTGGGTGGGGGACTTCAATGTCCATCACCAAGAGTGGCTCGGTAGCACCGCTGGCTGAGTCCTGAAGGACATAACTGCAAGTCTGGGCCTGCGACAGGTAGTGAGAGAACCAACATGAGGGAAAAACCAACTTGACCTCGCCCTCACCAATCTACCTGTCACAGATGCACCTGTCCATGACAGTGTTGGTAGCAGTGACCACCGCACAGTCATTGTGGAGACGAAGTCCCGTCTTCACACTGAGGACACTCTCCATCTTGTTGTGTGGCACTACCACTGTGCTAAATGGGATAGATTCAGAACAGATCTAGCAGCTCAAAACTGGGCATCCATGAGACGCTGTGGGCCATCAGCAACAGCAGAATTGTATTCCACCACAATCTGTAACCTCATGGCCCGGCATATCCCTCACTCTACCATTACTATCAAGCCAGAGGACCAACCCTGGTTCAATAAGGAGTGTAGAAGAGCATGCCAGGAGCAGCACCAGTTGTACCTAAAAATGAGGTGCTAACCTGGGGAAGCTGCAACACAGGACTACATGCATGCTAAAAAGCAGAAGCAGCATGTTATAGACAGGGCTAAGCCATCCCACAATCAATGGATCAGATCAAAGCTCTGCAGTCCTGCCACATCCAGTCGTGAATGGTGGTGGACCATAAAACACCTAACAGGAGAAGGAGGCTCCGTGAATATCCCCATCCTCAATAATGGTGGAGCCCAGCATGAGTGCAAAAGACAAGGCTGAAGCATTTGCAACTATCTTCAGCCAGAAGATGATCCATATCAGCCTCCTCCTGAGGCCCCCAACATCACAGAAGCCAGTCTTCAGCCAATTCGATTCACTCCACGTGATATCAAGAAACGGCTGAGCACACTGGATACAGCAAAGGCTATGGGCCCTGACAATATCCCGGCTATCGTGCTGAAGACTTGTGCTCCAGAACTAGCCGTGCCTCTAGCCAAGCTATTCCAGTACAGCTACAGCACCGGCATGCATCCGCCAATGTGGAAAACTGCCCAGGTATGTCCTGTCCGCAAAAATCAGGACAAATCCAATCCGGTCAAATATTGTCCCATCAGTCTACTCTCAATCATCAGCAAAGTGATGGAAGGTGTCATCGACAGTGCTATCAAACATAGAAACATAGAAGATAGGAGCAGGAGTAGGCCATTCGGCCCCTCGAGCCTGTTCAGCCATTTAATGAGATCATGGCTGATCATCCAAATTCAAAACCCTGACCCTGCTTTCTCCCCATATCCCTTGATCCCTTTAGCCTTAAGAAATATATCTAACTCCTTCTTGAATATATTTAATGAATTGTCCTCAACTGCCTTCTGTGGCACAGAATTCCACAGGTTCACCACTCTCTGGGTGAAGAAATTCCTCCTCATCTCAGTCCTAAGTGGCTTACCCCTTATCCTTAGACTGTGACCTCTGGTTCTGGACTCCCCCGCCATCGGGAACATCCTTCCTGCATCTAGTCTGTCCAGTCCTGTCAGAATTTTATAAGTATCAATGAGATCCCCTCGCATTCTTCTAAACTCTAGCGAATACAAGCCTAATCGATCCAATCTCTCTTCATACGTCATTCCTGCCATCCCAGGTATCAGTCTGGTGAATCTTCATTGCACTCCCTCCATGGCAAGAACATCCTTCCTCAGATAAGGCGACCAAAACTGCACACAATACTCAAGATATGGTCTCACCAAGGCCCTGTACAATTGCAGCGAGACATCCTTGCTCCTGTACTCGAATCCTCTCACTATGAAGGCCAACATACCATTTGCCTTCTTAACCGCCCGCTGCACCTGCATGCTTACCTTCAGCGACTGGTGCACAAGGACACCCAGGTCACGTTGCACTTCCCCTTTTCCCAATCTATTGCCATTTAGATAATAATCTGCCTTCCTGTTTTTGCCACCAAAGTGGATAACCTCGCATTTATCCACATTATACTGCATCTGCCATGCATTTGCCCAATCACCCAACTGTCCAAATCATACTGGAGTTTCTCTGCATCCTCCTCACAGCACACACGCCCACCCAGCTTTGTGTCATCTGCAAACTTGGAGATATTACATCTAGTTCACTCATCTAGATCATTAATATACATTGTGAATAACTGGGGTCCTAGCACCGCTCCCTTGGGTACCCCACTAGTTACTGCCTGCCACTCAGAGAAAGAACCGTTTATTCCAATTCTTTGCTTCCTGTCTGCCAACCAGTTCTCTATCTAAGTCAGTACCTTACCCCCAATCCCATGCGCTTTAACTTTGCACGCTAATCTCTTATGCGGGACCTTATCGAAAGCCCAAATACACCACATCCACTGGTTCTCCCTTATCTATTCTACCAGTTACATCCTCAAAAAATTCCAGTAGATTAGTCAAGCATGATTTACCTTTTGTAAATCCATGTTGACTTTGTCCGATCCTGTCACTGTTTTCCAAGTGCTCTGCTATTACATCTTTTATAAGGGACTCTAGCATTTTCCCCACTACCGATGTCAGGCCTATAATTCCCCATTTTCTCTCTACCACCTTTTTTAAATCGTGGGGTTACATTAGCTACCCTCCAATCCATGGGAACTGTTCCAGTGTCTAGAGAGCTAGCACATACTCACCAATAACCTGCTCACTAATGCCCAGTTTGGGTTCCGCCAAGACCACTCTGCTCCCGACCTCATTACAGCCTTGGTCCGAACATGGACAAAGGAGCTGAATTTCAGAGGTGAGGTGAAAGTGACTGCCCTTGACATCAAGGCATCATTTGACCGAGTGTGGCATGAATGAGCCCTAGTAAAACAGAAGTCAATGGCAATCGGGGGGAAAACACTCCACTGGCTGGAGTCACACCTAGCATAAAGAAAGATGGTTGTGGTGGTTGAAGGTCAATCATCACAGCCCCAGGACATTGCTGCAGGAGTACCTCTGGGCAGTGTCCTAGGCCCAACCATCATCAGCTGCTTCATCAATGACCTTCCCTCCAACATAAGGTCAGAAATGGGGATGTTCGCTGCCGAATCCCCCACCATCAACATCCTGGGGGTTACCATTGACCAGAAACTTAACTGGACCAGCCACATAAATACTGTAGCAACAAGAGCAGGTCAGAGGCTAGGTATTCTGCGGCGAGTTTCTCATCTCCTGACTCAACAAAGCCTTTCTACTGAAGTAACCAAATTACAATTATACTTTAATTTTTATGTTAGAATATGTATAATGTAGCACCAATGTACAAGGTGGAGGTAATGAGTTAATTCATACCCTGAGTTAAACGATATATGCGTCTGTATATTGCATTTACCCAGCTAAGCTTTAAAAACATGATTAAGTTACTTCAAATGCTGAGAAATTAAACTGCAGAGCAACTCGTGGGAAGATTGGGGAGGATGTCTGCTCGGCCAGGCGAGGCAGCGCATATACAAGATAACATATCTAAGAATTCGTTTGTTGTAAACTCACAACAGGGTTCCATTACATCAAAGTATGGTGGGACTAATCAGGATGTGCTTGCTTTGCAGAAGTAACCCAGAGACAAGGCCAAAAGTCTGTGCTTTGCAGAAATTGAACGAGGACTGTTATCTTAAGAAAACATGTAACGAGCAAACCACCTGACCAGAAACAAACGGACGGTTGTAAAGCAATTAAGATGAGGCCCCAGTCACAGAAAGTGACAGGACCAACTGATAACAGAACTGCGAGTTTGCAGGCGGCAGGAAGGATTAAATGTTACGGTTTATAATTGCCATTTAGCTATAACTCTGTATATGCTGATAAGCTTTGCACCCGCCCCTAGGGCAGGGGTTTAATTTTTGTATAATTGTGAACGTTGCTAGGATATCGGTGGAGTCGGATTCAGACAACAATCTGAAAGGTTCTCCCCAGGCCTGACTAAACCGTTGTGACTTCAATTAGTTGGTCTGTCTTTCTTACAACAAGACGGTGATGTTGACCTTGTATATCACTTGGCCCGCACTTTGGGGGCTTACTTCACTACCATCTGCAAGGCACAAGTAAGGAATGTGATGGAATACTCTCCACTTGACTGGATGAGTGTAGCTCCAACAACACTCAAGAAGCTCGACACTATACAGGACAAAGCAGCCCGCTTGATTGGCACCCCATCTACCACCTTAAACATTCACTCCCTCCACCACTGGCACACCGTGGCTGCAGTGTGTACCATCTACAAGATGCACTGCAGCAACTCGCCAAGGCTTCTTCGGCAGCAACACCGAAACCCGTGACCTCTTCCACCTAGAAGGACAAGGGTAGCAGGCGCATGGGAACACCACCACCTCCAAGTTCCCCTCCTAGTCACACACTATCCTGCCCTAGAAGTATATCTTCGATCCTTCATTGTTGCTGGGTCAAAATCCTGGAACTCCCTATCTATCAGAACTGTGGGAGTACCTTCACCACACGGACTGCAGTGGTTCAAGAAGGTGGCTCACCACCACCTTCTCAAGAGCAATTAGGAGTGGGCAATAAATGCTGGCCTTGCCAGCAACGCCCACACCCCATAAACGAATTTTAAAAATGAGCACTGCATTTTGATAATTTCCCAGGCAACTGTCATAATGTCTTAATTTTAAGGTGGTCCACCATCCCACTAAAGGCAAGTCTCGGGGTGGCTCCTGGGCCATCAAGGCTATATTCTGCAGCCATAGCTCATGCCACCTGTGCAGTGTTCCGGGACACCGGATGAGCACAGGTATTATAAGCCACAAGCATGCACCTGAGCAATTCTTGAGCCCATCATTGACATGTTGAAGCATCATTTCAAGTGCCTGGATATATCTGGGGGCGTCCTGCAATACAATCCGACTATGTTTTCAAGTATCACCATTATCTGCCCTGTGCTGCATAACTTTACTCTGTAAAGCGGCATCGTCACGTAGGCACCACAGCAGGGAGGCCAAGAGACATGTCAAGCGGACCATGAAAAAGAGCAAAAGGAGCCCAAAGGGGCTGCAGAACATAACTCGATGTTGGCTTTAAGAGCCATTCAGCAATTTTTTATGTAGAACAACTTCTGTTAACTTGGAAATATGGCGAGAGAATTAACAATATTAACAAGAGTAACTTGCACTTTAATAGCACCTTTAACGTAGAAAAGAAAGTCCCAAGGCACTTCATAGAGGTTTACCCCAACAATATTGGTTATGTCCCAAAGAAACTAGATATTAGGAGGGATGACTAAAGGCTTGATCAAAAAGATGACTTTTAAAGAGGGTCTTAAAGGAAAAAAAGGAGTTGGGGAGGTGGAGGAGTTCAGGGAGGGTATTCCAGATTTTATTAACAGTCCTGCCTATATATTCCCCATGTCCTGCCTTCAGCTACAACAAAACAACTATTTCTGAAAATACATTGGTGTAAAAATTGGATTACCCCAGACTGTTGTGCAGGGAACGATCCCTGGAGACCATCGGGAGGGGGCTAAGCAGGACCGGCAGCAGCCTGCTCCACCCAGCTCCACATTAAGGTATTTTTTTTTAATTTACCATTTTGGTTGCAGAATGCAGTGATCCCAATGAGGACTACTGGTTAGGCCACATGTAGACCAAATGAGCGGAGAGCAGCAGAGCAGAGCCGACTCCTGCTCCACGCCGAGCAGCCCAGTTTCAGGAAGGCACCCTAAAATATGCGTTCGGCCCCTCATTAATACATACAGGGTGCACAATACCTGTTTTAGGCAGCCGCCACGGACTCCTGAAAAATGGCCAACCCGAAATGAGTCAGACATATTTCAGGCATCTTCTGAGGGATAGAATATAGTCCCGGAAAATTGATCCTTTTTACCCCAGTTTTCCACCCAGAAAATGGTGCAATGGGGTCTAATTTCTCCAACATTAAATTCAATATTATCATAGTCTTAATGAACAAACATGTCATATTTGTGATTCCTGGTGTTTGTTTGCACTGTGCTTGATTTCAAGCAGGTAGTATTGGTAGAGGAGGAGGATTCCGCAGGACATTCTAATTCACTGATCAACTTCAACGGCATCACCTCAACCTTCCCTTCTTCTACAGACCCTACCAGGTGACACCAAAGCAGATCTCTTTGGCCCAGCAGAACCTTGCCAGGAATCTTCACCATTGTGAAGAAGTCCAAACTTACTGAATGGTCTATTTGCTGATTTATCTAATGTTCATCAATAGTAATCACAAAACAAGTGTCCAGTGTATTTCAAAGCAAACATTTTATTTAATGCAAGCTAAGGGGGTGGAAAGTTGTGTGTGTGAGGATAAGACTGCTAGTTAAGGGGTGTGTGGCAATTGTGAAGGAGAAGTGAGAGATTTGGGGGTGCTAGGACATTAGAATGAAGGGAGGGATTTGAGGTTGTGTAAGGCAGTTGGTGTGTGTTAGGGAAGTTGCAGGTGCCCTTCCCTTACCCAGAGTGCAGTGTGAAGGGTCAATAGTGTGAGTGTTGCTTCAAGAGGGTGAAGAGTGT
>NC_140987.1:63965547-63987529 GCF_052327205.1 Somniosus microcephalus | reverse complement strand
ACCGACTCACTCAAATCAGCAGAACTCATTCCACAATCCCCTTGCGAAGATTATATCTCAGTTTGAACAAACACATTCAAACATCTGAACATGCTTCTCATTTTGTGTCTGAGATTACATCATTTTTATTGGCAGATTTAAAATGATCTTATGCAGGTCTGACTTTACTCTCCAAAAAATGCAGCCTGGCATCAGTGATATATCCAACTGGTAAACATCAGCCACTGAAAATTCACAGAAAGGCCTTTACATAAATGCATGGTTAGTCATGGAAGTAAAGTGCAGAGAGTTTTCAAGACTCAAGTTCAGTCGAGGACCAGGATGATATTGTAAACAATGAAGGGAGCAGTTTGCAAACATCACAAGGAACCAGATTGAACAACAATGACAGAAGGTTTTGGAAAAGAATTGTTATTGTGAATGTAACAGTTTCATACTTTCTCCATACAGTTACGAAGTGAGTTTCATTACTTCAATTTGAGTCACGTGTCATGTATCCAATTCTAAATACAGAAACTGCTAGATACACACAGGAGCTCCACCAGTGTCTGGAAAGAAAAGGTACATGTTAGTGCGTGGATTGTAGTCCCTCCGTCAGAACACATAGATAGTTGAGGCTCGGTCTCAGGGCTTCCCTAGGGACTGTACCTTGCTGACCTGTGCATCAGTCACCATGTGTGGATAGCACATTGGCTGATGCTGCTGATCATCATCATTCTCGCCTGGAAGGAGGAAGCAGAAATGTTGAGGACGTTAGCAACTTTGACATATCATTGGCAATAGTGTCCCTATGTTGCAGGGTGGCTACAGGTGTCCTTGCAGAATATGGTAAGAAAAATAGAGCTTGCATTTATATAGCGCCTTACATACCTCCCAGACATCCAAAAGTTCCAAAAGCCAATGAAGTATAGTCACTACTGTAGGTAAATGAGACAAATGGCCAGATAATCTGTTATGTTGGTATCACTTGGGCACATCTTTGCCACCATCTGCCCCCTGTCAGAGCAAATTCGGCTGCCCACCTGTTTGTGGGGGAGTGGGGTGTCCAAGTCCCTTCATTGGATCCGAGCAAGGGCTCCAATCTAGGGTTAAAAAATATAATTTTTTTTTCTTCTTCGGGGTCCCGGCTTATTGCCAGGTGGAATTCCAACTTAGGGAGTCCCCGCCTCTGGAGTTTCAAACTGACTTCCCTGAGATTTTCAAATGGACTTACTTAATTGAACAAAACAGCTGTTTTTATGTCCCTAAAAAAGTTACCGGGACTTCTTAGATTTTGAATATCCTGCCAATCAAACTTAAAAAGGAACTGTCAGTCATATACAAACTCAACCAATTACGTAGCACTAAGTTTGTACTATCCTTCTCTCTGGTCTGTAGCTGATGAAACTTACAACATTGTATCAAAATAATCTTGTTACAGAGATTTTAGTGTGAAATTTCCTGTTACACCTGGGATTACGCCCATTTGCGCCCATTTTTCTGACATCTATTTATACCCAAATTTCCTGCCAATCTCATTACCATAGGTAAGAGCTTAAAAATCAGTATAAACAATAGGGGCCCGAGGAAAGTGCCGAACTCACACCACATTTTTTTTTATAAGTATGAAAATGAAAGTTCCAAGCTATTTAACCATTATTCAGGCAGAGTGTGTTTAGGAACCTGCAATCAGGGAACTTTTCAATTTTTAGTGTGACTCATACTGATGCCAAGAAAACACAGTAAAACAACAGAAAAATGACTGTTTCCTGTAGCGCTGAAAAATCTGGGCTTAATTTTTCACCCTTTTTGAACCATGGTAATTGCTGGAAATGTGTATGTAACATTATTTAGCCTTGGGGCAGAGCCATTATAATGAGCCCAGATGCATTCAGGCATGGGGCTCAATTGGCAGACATAAAGGGCTGGATTTTCATTGAGGAGGCGGGTAGGAGGCGGGACTACAACTTTCGGGAACAGTGACATACATTTGCAAACAAATTCTTGCCAAGTGTCTCCTACTAATCTGATTTTGTGAAGTTAGAAACACGACCAACTCTCATTAACCTCCCATTTAAATGGCCCTGAGGTTATGTGGAGATTCTCCTGACAAATTTGCACTCCTGCAACACCAATAACAACTTGTATTTATATAATGCCTTTAGAATCAAAGGGCTGGATTTTGTCAATGGGGAGCTTTTGGAGGTGGGACTCCCACTTTTTGGGTTGTAGTCCCGCCTCCGTCGACTTGTGGCCAACCCACGCTATTTTCACTTGATTGACCTTGTTAAGCCCGCCCAGCGGGCTCAGCAGGCCAATTAAGGGACACCTGGTTACTGGTGACATCAGCGATTGACATTTCATCTGTCAAGAGCTTTTGACAGATGAAAAATCAGCTTTTGCCAGCTCTGTGAAGCTGTGAAACTCTGACAATCTGTCTTCTAACTTGAGTCCTTCTACTCTGACTCAGTTAGAGAGCTCTCCAGACCAGAAAGCAGAGGCTGCAGCTTTTGGCAGTTCAGCGGCCATTCTGCTTTCTGCGCCGGTGAGCTGAGGGACTCCCGAGAACTAAAGGAAGGAAGCCTGCAGGAGAAAGTAAAGGTAAGTAAAACTTATTAAAACACTTTACACTCACCTCACACACTTACCTCTGCACACATGCACAACGGACATCTCGACCTCTCCAACCCCTGCAGACCGACGGTCCACCTCGCTAACTTGGCGTGGTTTGGAGCCGTCAGGAAGCCCACACTTCAAGGCTAAAAATAGGGATTAGGCAAAAAACTGCCTGTTAACTACCAGTTAACAGGCAGTTAATTGGCACTAATCCCCTTCCTGCCTTGGGGAGGTGGCTCCCAGCATGGGTCGGCTACCCGCCTCCTGGGGCATTGGCACGGAGGCGGGTTGGGGGTGGGATGGGTTCCTGCCCCCCGATTCTGCAATTTTCCCACCACTCCCGCCTCCAAACCCGCCTCCACGGGGCTTGGAAATTCGAGTCCAAAGAATATGGTTGTGGTTGTTGGAGGCCAAACATCTCAGCACCAGGACATCACTGCAGGAGTTCCTCAGTGCAGTGTCCAAGGCCCAACCATCTTCAGCTGCTTCATCAATGACCTGTCCTCCATCATAAGGTCAGAAGTGGGGATATTTGCTGATGACTGCACAGTGTTCAGTTCCATTCGCAACTCCTCAGATAATTAAGTAATCCATGCCCGAATGCAGCAAGACCTGGATGACATTCAGTCTTGGGGTGTTAAAAGGCAAGTAACATTCACACCACACAAGTGCCAGGCAATGACTATCTCCAACAAGCGAGAGTCCAACCATCACTTCTTGACATACAACAGCATTACCATCGCCGAATCCCCCACCATCAACACCATTGACCATAAAACATAACTGGACCAGACACATAAATGCTGTGGCTACAAGAGCAGGTCAGAGGTTGGGTATTATGGGGTGAATGTCTCACCTCCTGACTCCCCAGAGTGTTTCCACCATCTGCAATGCACAAGTAAGGAGTGTGATGGAATACTTTCCACTTGCCTGGATGAGTGTAGCTACAACAACACTCAAGAAGCTCGACACCATCCAGGACAAAGCAGCCCACTTGATTGGCACCCCATCCATCACCTTAAATATTCACTCCCTCCACCAATGGTGCACCGTGACTGCAGTGTGTACCATCTACAAGATGCACTGCAGCAACTCGCCAAGTCATCTTCAACAGCACCTCCCAAACCCGCGACCTCTGCCACCTAGAAGGACAAGGGCAGCAGGCGCATGGAAACACCACCACCTCCAAATTCACTTCCATGTCACACACCATCCTGACTTGGAAATATATCGCTGTTCATTGTCGCTGGGTCAAAATCCTGGAACTCCCTCCCTAACAGCACTGTGGGAGTACCTTCACCACATGGACTGCAGCGGTTCAAGAAGGCGGCTCACCACCACCTTTTCAAGGGCAATTAGGGATGGACAATAAATTCTGGCCTTGCCAGCGATGCCTACATCCCAGGAACAATTTTTTTTTAAAGGTGGCCATTTGGCCCATTGTACCTATGCTGGCTCTCTGAAAGAGCTACCAATAAATCCCACTCCCCTCCTCTTTCCCCATAGACCTGCAAATTTTTCCTTTTCAAGTATATAACCAATTCCCTTTTGAAAGTTACTATTGAATCTGCTTCCACCACCCTTGCAGGCAGTGCATTCCAGATCATAACAATTGGAATTAACGTAGTAAAATGTCCCAAGGCACTTTACAGGTGCACTATCAAACAAAATTTGACACCGAGCCAAATAGAGATATTATGTAGGTAACCAAAAGCTTGGTCAAAGAGGTAGGTTTTAAAAAGAAAAAAGAAAGACTTGCATTTATATAGCGCCTTTCACGACCACCGGATGTCTCAATGTGCTTTACAGCCAATGAAGTACTTTTGGAGTGAAATCACTGTTGTAATATGGGGCATCTTAAAGGAGGAGAGAGAGGTAGAAAGGCGGAGAGGTTTCGGGATGGAATTCCGGAGTTTATGACCTAGGCAGCTCAAAGCACGGTCGCCAATGGTGGAGCGAAGGAATTCAGGGATGCACACAAGGCTAGAATTGGAGGAGCACCGAGATCTCAGAAGGTTGTAGGGCTGTAAGAGATTAGAGGTAGGCCATGGAGGGATTTGAAAACCAGAATGAGAATTTAAAAATTGAGGTGTTGCCAGACCGAGAGCCATTGTAGGTCAGCGAGCACAGGGATGATGGGTGATTGGGACTTGGTGCACGTTAGGATACGGGCAGAAGCGTTTTGGATGAGCTCAGTTTTACAGAGGAAAGTAGGTGGAAGGCCAGCCAGGAGAGCTTTGGAATAGCCGAGTATGGAGGTAACAAAGGCATGGATGAGGGTTTCAGCAACAGATAGGTTGAGGCAGGGGCGGAGACGGGTGATATTATGATATTATGGGGTTGGAAGTAAGCAGCCTTTGTGATGGAGTGGATATGGGGTCGGAAGCTCAGCTCAAGGTCATATAGGACACGAATGTTGCGAACAGTCTGGTTCAGCCTCATGGAGATTGCATGACAGGATTCCATTTGAGAAATTCAGGGACAGAGGGAAGGAGCCAGAGCTCCCAATAGGACATTCGATCCATTAAAATGAATGGTCAGAAAACGCTGCTGGGCAGGGTAACTCTCTGAACCGGAATTCCCCATGTGCGCTCCCAGTGGGCAAAGCTCTGTGCCAGGAGCATGAATTCCTAAAGTCAACCCAGAGCTCATTAGTGTCATACCATGTGTGTCCCACCATCAACAATGTCACACGTGATATTAAAAAAAACATACACAATTGGCAGGTCTGTGTATCATTTCAAAAGAAATATATATTGCTTTTTAAAAAATATATTTTGGGCAAACCCCAGCAGCATAAAAATGAAGTTACATAATGTCCTTTTTTTTTATTCATTAGGTAGGGGTGGCAGGTTTACTCCCCTGAAGGGCATCAGTGAGACAGTCAAGCGGCAAGTAGGGATGGGCAATAAATGTTGCTTTGCCAGTGTTGCCCATATCTCAAAATCGATAGAAAAATACAATTGAGTGGCGTTAACACTGCGACATGTCTTCTTTTGCCTGCTGCCTTTAACGCCAGTTTGGAGTAATGAAACTTCACAATGCGAAGCAGAGCTCAATGTGATATAAAAGTGGTTAGAATGTGGAACTCGCTACCACAAGGAATGCTTGAGGCGAATAGCATCCACTTAATTCGGGTGAGAATGGTTATGAGCACTCAACACCTGCTCAGCTCCTGTAACCATGGTGTTGATATGGTCTCTGGGTAGGGTGACAGAGGCAAAAACTCTAGAGCCGTTGAAGTCACTGTGATGGGAGATTGTGTGCGTCTGTGGAAGGGTGAGTTAGGGGGGCTGAAAGGCCTCCCTCATCTGTACTTATTGCTGTAATGTAGAGCAATTATTATTGAAGCCAATAAAGCTTCACTCCATCGTGCCAGCTTCTACAACTACTGCACTGTAAGGTACGGCAAAGATCTTGGTATTTTGCAACTACCAAGTTGTTGCATTGGATGTTGATATAACTCATTTTTAACAAGGAGTTCAGTCTTCAGGATCCCAATTAGAAAAGACTAACCTGTTCCATTATCAGTTGAAAATCACCCATCATAGTTCTGCTGCCAGCACACTGTGAGGAGCAATGGTTCTTATAACCTTAAAGGAAACAACGTGCTCTTAAAATACCCTCTAGACTTGTCTCAGACAACCTCTTTAGTTGCTGTTAAAAAGACTTGAATGAGATGTCTTTGAAGTACCTTTGCACATACATCTTTTAACGAACACGTATATCTTTGTCATGTCTAGGCTTTGAAGTGTGGTCAAAGTCATCCACAAGGAGAGATGGCATCATTGTATGCTTTTGGCTGAGTTCCTGTCAAAGTGAAACAAACTATTCTCACATGTGATATTGTCACTTGTGATATTGGGCCCCTCTGTGCCAGCTCACCAGCGTAATGTTATTTTGTTGACAGGGAAGTGACAAAAGTGAATAAAAGGTCACTCGGTAATAAGACTGAGAATGATCACGAGAAGAATGAAAAGGAGGAGTTAGAAGAAATGTTTTCACACAGGGGGTTATTAGAACATGGAATGCTTGGCCACAAGGGGCTTTAGAGGCAAACACTATGGGGGTGATTTTCCTTGTAGCTTCTACCGAACCGCATGCCTTAACTTTGGCAGAATGCCCGGCCGCACACGCAAACAGGGTTTCCACCGAACTTCTGTGGCAAAGTGGGAGAAGCTCTGTAGAAATTTACCCCTCTCCCCATAGCATTATTTAAAATACTGGATAAGTATTTAAGAACATAAGAACATAAGAAGTAGGAGCAGGAGTAGGCCAATCGGCCCCTCGAGCCTGCTCCGCCATTCAATAAGATCATGGCTGATCTGATCCTAACCGCCAATCCACTATCACAGAACCATCTCCTGAATCTAACAGAATTAGACACACGAAATAGGAGCAGGATCAGGCTACACGGCCCCTGGGCCCGCTCCGCTACCCACAGGGCCATGACCGATCCGAACCTAGACTCATGTCCAAATTCCTGCCCGCTCCCCGTAACCCTGAATTCCCTTTGCTTCTAGGAAACTGTCTATTTCTGTATTTGAAAAGGAAAAAATATGTAAGAATACAGGGAAGAGGCAGAGACATGGGATTAGAGTAGAGAGCCCCAGTTGAAAAGTTGGCACCAGAAGGGACTCAAATGAGTCAAATGGGCTCCATCTGTGTCGGAATTTCATGATTAATTGAACGAATGTCTTGCTTACAAAACTCATGGACATATATGCAGCGTTTTCTGTGTTGTTTCTTGGACTTGCACAGTGTTTTAGGTCTGTCCATTTTTTGCTTTAATAGATTTTAAGTGCTTCCTAATGAGCAGCTGTCTACAACATTGTGATGAGCCTGTTGTTAATTTTCTGGAGATTAATCTCTCAGCTTCATATTGATATTTTTTCTCATACGTACTTCAGATTAACTTTCTGGGACTACAGGCAGAAATCATTTCTTATCAGTTGAGCATGATTCCAAGGAGTCTCTGGGCATATCATTGTTTTACAGCCTTAGTTTGAAGCGTACATCAAAAATGCTTTTGATGAGAAATAACTTTTGCACATACTAAGCAGCTTTTTAACTAGCAGCTGTTTAGAGCAGTGCAGGATGGGAAAGTGCCCTCAGCGTGGGGCAATCGTTCTTCACTGGATTCCACAGTTGTGTGTTTAACTGATCCCTTGATTGTTGCCACTAAGGAGTAATCCTCAACTGAGAGACTTTGGCGGACCTTGGAAGACCAAGTGGAATGAAAGGAGAAACAGGCCCATCTTTTGGTGAGATTCGGACATTATGGGGGCACGCCTCAATTGGCAGGGCTCGGATTTTGGAGTGGGACCCGTTTCCACCGGCTCTCTGTCCTGTTTTGAGTCCAATGAAATATCCATTCTAGGCGTGGGAGAGCGAAAGGCCATTTCCTCTGCCCACCCCTTCAACAGAACTCACATACAAATGAGATGGAATGGTGTAAGACATTGCAATTGCTATCATTTTCACCCCTCTTCCCCATTCTGTCTAACTTACAAAGAGTTGCAGCCTTGACAGGTGCATTGTTTTAAATGGTGAAAAACTATTAAATGTTGGTGATCCCACCACCAAACGTGATCCCATCACCAAACACATCTTCCTCTCACCTCCACTTTCAGCATTCCGAAGAGACCGCTCTCTCCGCGACACCTTGGTCCACTCCTCTATCACCCCCAACATGCCTTCCCCTTCCCACAGCACCTTCCGATGCAAGCTAACAAGGGAAATTTAGGGATAGCATAAGAACCAAGGAGAAGACATATAAATTGGCCAGAAAAAGCAGTAAACCTGAGGATTGGGAGCAGTTTAGGATTCAGCAAAGGAGGACAAAGGGATTAATTAAGAGGGGGAAAATAGAGTATGAGAGTAAGCTTGCAGGGAACATAAAAACTGACTGTAAAAGCTTTTACAGATATGTGAAGAGAAAAAGATTGGTGAAGTCAAGCGTAGGTCCCTTGCAGTCAGAATCAGGGGAATTTATAATGGGGAACAAAGAAATGGCAACAATTAAATACATACTTTGGTTCTGTCTTCACAAAGGAGGACACAAATAACCTCCCAGAGATGTCGGGGAACATAGGGTCTAATGAGAGGGAGGAACTGAAAGAAATCAGTATTTGTAGGGAAATGGTGTTAGGGAAATTGACGGGATTGAAGGCCAATTAATCCCCAGGGCCTGATAATCTACATCCTAGGGTACTTAAGGAAGTGGCACTAGAAATAGTAGATGCATTGCTGGTCATCTTCCAAAATTCGATAGACTCTGGAACAGTTCCCATGGATTGGAGGGTAGCTAATGTTACCCCACTATTCAAAAAAGGTGGTAGAGAGAAAACGGGGAATTATAGGCCAGTATGCCTGACATCGGTAGTGGGGAAAATGCTAGAGTCCATTATAAAAGATGTAATAGCAGAGCACTTGGAAAACAGTGACAGGATCGGACAAAGTCAACATGGATTTACAAAAGGTAAATCGTGCTTGACTAATCTGCTGGAATTTTTTAAGGATGTAACTGGTAGAATAGATAAGGGAGAACCAGTGGAAGTGGTGTATTTGGACTTTCAGAAAGATTTTGATAAGGTCCCGTATAAGAGATTAGCATGTAAAGTTCAAGCACATGGGATTGGGGGCAAGATACTGACTTGGATAAAGAACTGGTTGGCAGACAGGAAGCAAAGAGTTGGAATAAACGGCTCTTTTTCCGAGTGGCAGGCAGTGACTAGTGTGGTACTGCAGGGATCAGTCCTAGGACCCCAGCTATTCACAATATATATAAATGATCTAGACAAGGGAACTGGATGTAATATCTCCAAGTTTGCAGATGACACAAAGCTGGGTGGGCATGTGTGCTGTGAGGAGGATGCCGAGAAACTCCAGTATGATTTGGACAGGTTGGGTGATTGGGCGGAAGCATAGCAGATTCAGTATAATGTGGATAAATGCGAGGTTATCCACTTTGGTGGCAAAAACAGGAAGGCAGATTATTATCTGAACAGCAATAGATTGGGAGAAGGGGAAGTGCAACGAGACCTGGGTGTCCTTGTGCACCAGTCGCTGAAGGTAAGCATGCAGGTGCAGCAGGCGGTTAAGAAGGCAAATGGTATGTTGGCCTTCGTAGCGAGAGGGTTCGAGTACAAGAACAAGGATGTCTTGCTGCAGTTGTACAGGGCCTTGGTGAGACCACAGCTTGAGTATTGTGTGCAGTTTTGGTCGCCTTATCTGAGGAAGGATGTTCTTGCCATGGAGGGAGTGGAGCGATGATTCACCAGACTGATACCTGGGATGGCAGGAATGACATATGAGGAGAGATTGGGTCGATTGGGCTTATACTTGCTGGTGTTTAGAAGAATGAGAGGGGATCTCATTGAAGCTTATAAAATTCTAACAGGACTGGACAGACTGGATGCAGGAAGGATGTTCCCGATGGCCGGGGAGTCCAGAACCAGGGGTCACAGTCTAAGGATAAGGGGTAAGCCATTTAGGACAGAGATGAGGAGGACTTTCTTCACCCAGAGAGTGGTGAACCTGTGGAATTCTCTTCCACAGAAGGCAGTAGAGGCCAATTCATTAAATATATTCAAGAAAGAGTTGGATATATTTCTTAAGGCTAAAGGGATCAAGGGATATGGGGAGAAGGCAGGGACAAGTTACTGAATTTGGATGATCATCCATGCTCTCATTGAATGGCGGAGCAGGCTCGAGGGGCCGAATGGCCTACTCCTGCTCCTATCTTCTATGTTTCTATGTTTCTAAGCACAGGAGATGCAACACCTGCCCTTTTACCTCCTCCCTTCTGACTGTCCAGGGCCCCAAACATTCCTTCCAGTTGAAACAATGATTTACTTGTACTTCTTGCAATTTAGTATACTGTATTCGCTGCTCACGACGCGGTCTCCTCTACACTGGGGAGACCAAACACAGATTGGGTGACCGCTTTGCGGAACACCTCCATTTAGTCCGTAAGGATGACCCCGAGCTTCCGGTCGCCTGTCACTTTAATTCTCCGCTCCACTCCCACTCTGACCTCTCCGTCCTCGGCCTCTTTCACTATTCCAACGAAGCTCAACGTAAGCTCGAGGAACAGCACCTCATCTTTCGATTAGGTACTTTACAGCCTTCTGGATTCAACATAGAGTGCAACAATTTCAGACCATAACCTCTGCCCCTATTTTTTTTTCTCTCTCACATGGCAGCTGTTGATGATTCTGCCATTGACATTTACACTTTGCCTAGAGTCATCTTTTGTTTCTTAACTTGTCCCATTACCATCTCCTTTTGCCTTGCACCATCATCCCTTTTGTCTTTTAATCTCTCCTGCCTTCCATCTTATCACAGACCTCCCCTTTGTTCTTTCCTCCCCTCCCTCCTCTCCCTGCCCCTGCACTTGCTTATAAACCTGTTACGTCTCCAACTTTTTCCAGTTCTGACGAAGGGGCATCGACCTGAAATGTTAGCTCTGTTTCTCTCTCCACAGATACTGCCTGACTGTGAAGGAATAGCCATATTCAGAAAAATACACCACCCTATGATAGAAAAAGCCTTATTAAAACATGACATACTAGGCAGGATTTTCATTGGGCCGTGGAGGTGGGATTGGAGGAATGTGGGGGGTTAAAATTGCAAAAACTGGCGGGCGGACCCAACCCTGCCTCCATCCCGCCTCCAAGCAATGTTGATTAATTCGTGTCTAATGGTCCCGTCTCCGTCCTGACTCCAAGAGGCGGGATAGGCCGCTAAGGCCCTTAACAAGCATTAAATTGCTTCTATAATGCCAGTTTGAAAGGCCTTTGCAATTTTAACCCTTTTCCCACGTGAAACACACCTGTTCTGTAACACGACGGTGAAACCTGGCGGGAGCACAATTGGATTGCTGACTATCAGCTGCAGGTCAACCATTAAATAGGAGATTTGATCAGTCATCATTTGCAGGTGGCAGGACTTTGTAGTCTCAGGTCTGGGGGAACTTTTAGAAGGCATAACCACAGCTGTGGAAGTTTGGAGCCTGACACCCATCTCCAGTGTGACCTCCTGGGAAACCCCTCTCGCCACCTTGACTGAGCGCTTCCTCAACTGAGGCATATACCAGAAGCATGGGAGGCATTTATTTCCTTCCCTTCTGGGCATTAGAGGAGGACGAAGACCAGCCGCGGCACCAGCAGAACCAGGAACAACAGCAGCACCAACAGCAGCAGCACCAACAGCAGCAGCAACAACAGCAGCAGCAACAACAGAAGCGCCAAGCTGCTGCTCACCCACCTGAAGCTGCACAGGTCAGAAGGGGCCAGCCCGTCGGTGCAGGAGATACCCCCAAACAGGGTCTACAGACACAGGGTCAGCTACCTCAAAATGTCTGAGCAGCAGTGTCAAAGGCAGCTCCGACTTTCGCGAGAGGTAGTGGGTGACATCTGCGCAATGTTGCAACAAGACCTGGAGCTCAGAGGACCAGGTGGACAACCCTTACCAGTGGCCACCAAAGTCACCACCACACTCAACTTTTTTTGCCTCAGGCTCATTCCAGGGATCAGCAGCAGACATCAGTGGCATCTCCCAGGCGGCCGCACACACTTGCATCACGCAGGTAACTGATGCCCTCTTTGCCATTGTGCACAATCACATCCATTTCACCAAGGATCAAGCAAGTGTCACGGCGCGTGCAGTTGGATTAGCTAATCTGGCAGGCTTTCCAAGGGTGCAGGGCGTCGTTGACTGCACACATGTGGCCCTTAAGGCACCCCATTGCAATCCAGGTATTTTTGTCAACCACAAGGGCTTCCACTCCCTTAACGTTCAGCTGGTGTGTGACCACAAGAAGGAAATTTTGCATGTTTGTGCCAAGTACCCTGGCAGTTGCCATGACTCCTTCATACTGCACCAGTCTAGTGTGCCTCCGCTATTCAGTCTGCCAGACCAACTTAACGGATGGCTACTTGGAGACAAGGGCTATCCCCTGAAGACGTGGCTAATGACGCCATTGAGGAGCCCATCCAACGAAGCTGAGGAGAGCTACAACTCCAGCCACATGTCCACCAGAGCCATAATGGAGCAAACCATCGGTTTGCTGAAGATGCGCTTCAGATGCCTGGATAGATCAGGTGGAGCCCTGCAGTACTCAGCAGCCAGGGTCTCCAGAATCGCCGTGGTTTGCTGTGCACTTCACAACATGGCACAGCGTCGTGGCTTGCAGATTCCTGAGGACCAAGTGGCTCGTCAGATGAGGAGGAGGAGGAGGAGGAAGAGGAGAGCGAAAACGAACATCTTGCAGAGGCCCATCAACCAGCGGCAGCATTACGTGAGAACATTGCTGCCTGGGATGCAAGGAACGCACTCATCTTGGCCAGATTTTCCTTAGCCTAGCCAATCAAGCACTTTTGCCTCGCAGCTTCTTACCTGAGCATCGACAATGGCAAAGGACCAGCGGATTCCTAGCAATTTGACCACCATACTGACAATTGCAAGTAATCCTAAGCACTCAACGTGAAAGTCCCATTCACGAAATGACACACGCCACAACTACAGCAGTAGCCATCAGATTTTTTATTTACATTATTCATCTGATGGCTTTTTCACAGAAAACATCAAATTTCACCCAAGTGACTACCCTTGTGACTATTTGTGCAGTATCTTTCTTTTACGTGTGTTCCTACATGGTGCTTCCCCTGTGGCTTCAGCTGATGTGGAGGCCCCTTGCTCACTTTCCTGCTGCTCCTGTCTCAACACCTTTGGCGGGCTTCCTCTGGGGTTGCGAACCTGTGATGGCTAGGCAACAGTCTGCTGCTCCTGCGGCTGTGCAGGGGTTGAGACGCCGATCTCAGTTGGGTGTGGACTCTGGTGGGGCTCTGACCAAGGGCTCTGCAGTGGCATGGAAGTGTGAGCGCTTGGAGAGGAGCCCCCACTTCCTTGATGTCTGCCACCATCTTCCCTCTCATGGGTCAGGTCCCCCTCAGCGCTTGCAACTGGCTTGAGAGAAACTTGCTGTACATCAGTGGGGCCATGGGGACCCATATCTGCACTGGCAGTCCTACTCAGAAGGACTTCCATGAAGGTCTGCTTTCTCTGCTCAATAGATGACCAGCGCTCCTCCAAAGATGTCATTCTATTCTGAACACGCACCATGTTTTCTGCACTCTGGCGACTTATCACCTCCATGGAGGTTGCCATCCTTTCCATGGTGATGCGTTCATGCGCCAATAGACTCCTCCATTCGCTCCACACTCACAGCGACCCTGCAGACAAAACCTGCAAGAGACTCCTGCATCTGTTCCTGGAGTTCCAGCACCGCTGATCTTATGGATAGACCCAGAGGCAGAGGGTCGACATGCAGCTGAGCCAAGCTGGCAGAGTCCTGCGCCCTCCGACTAGGACTCTCCACTGCTGTCCCTGTCTCCACAATCTGCTGATGCTCACTTGTGAGCTGTGATACACCAGGTGACAACACTACTCTATGTCCCGAAGGTCCCACCGAGGTGTAAGTGTCTGCATTGGTGCTAGGTGCGCTGAATTCTGCTGATGCTGCGCCCTCAGAGGTTGCAGCTTCCTCTGAGGAGTCTTGAGGCTCATGCTCTTCCTCCTGGCTAGTGGGGACGGGTGCTTGCGATGGTCCTGTGGGGGAGTAAAGGAAAGAGTCAGAGATGTGATGCCAAGGTTACATGCACATTGCATATTGCAGATGATCATAAGTCGATCTGTTAGAGCTTCAGAATCATTATCAGCGACTCATGCAATGTCAATGAGAGAGATGAAAAACTATTCTGTCACCAGCTTGCTGTGATGCACCCCTCTGTCCGTCCTCCACTAGCGTATCTTCCTCCACTCCTACGATCTCCAGGACCGCCTCCTCCCAGTGGTTGAGGTGGGCTACTGAGGGTGGCCCTCCTCCTGTCCTCACTCTTTCTCGCTTATTGTGCGCTCTCTTTTCCTGCAATGAGGGAGACAAGTGGAGGTTGAGTGAGAATGAAGGAGTGAGTGTAGAGATTCCATAGCATAGATACTTAGAAGGAGACAAAGATGGAGTGAGGTGGCAAGACCAAGGGCCCTCCCTGTGTGTTGTCAGTTGTTTTCATAGCATCACAGTGATAGGGAGTGTGAGGGCTGCATAGTCGAATAGTTAGGTGAATGTGACCATAGAGAGGGAATGGGTAAGGGTGCATGGATGTCAGTGTCAAGTGGGATGTGGCGGAAGAGATTGCTAAAGCTGAGTGCTGGTGAGGAAAGGCAATGGGGATCAGATTGAGGGTGATGGGAAATTCATACTCATTTTTCCAGTGTGCAGAAGGTCATGAAATCTCTTCCTGCACTGAATCCAGGTTCTGCGGGTTACTGATAATGAGTTGACCTCCTCTGCCACCTGGATCCACACCGCCTTGGTCTGCTGGGGAGGCTTCTTCCTCCCTGAAGAAGGGAAGAGCACCTCTTTATGAGCTCTTGCTCCCTCAATTAAAGCCTGCAAGGCAACGTCATCAAACCTGGGAGCAGACCTAGGTCTCTCGCTGGTCATTCTCCCTCCAGGCCCCTGTAGCATGAAAGGCCAAAAGGTTGGCAGGCTGCAGAAGAAGCAATGATGACGTCATCGGAGGCGACTTTCAGACTAGAAAAACTCATTTGCCATGGGTTCCCACACGTTGGAACTCAATTGGCCAATTAAGTTAAAATCGCATCAATCTCCCACATCGATTTAGATTCGGGTGGATAACACAAAATGCAGATTATATGACCCCAGCCCGCCCCTGATTTAAAATCCAGCCCACTGGGTCTGGAAATCTGGAAGCCTTAACAATCAAAAGCTGTGAACAGCATACAGGATATTGAGATAAGATAAGTTGTTGACACTGAGACAATAACCCTATTGAAGTAGAGGGTTGGAGGTTCCTAAAAGTCTGCAGCTTGGAAAGAACACAATGCTATACCCAGTTAAGTGTTATAAACCAACACTTCGGAAAGAAACACAGAACATTAAAGATACATCTGCCTTCGTAAAAATAACATCAAATGAAACATGGAGACATGAGTCTGTAATACAACCAACTGAGGTAACTAAAAAGACAATGGTGCAACCAGCTGAGGTGTTCTAAATGCAAAAGATACAAACAGAAGACCTTCGTAAGAATGACATCAAATAGATACAGCCATCACATTGTTTTTATGATAAGTTTTGAAACACCTAAAGGTAGAGACACGATTCTTAATACTACAAGCTGAACTAACAGTAAGAATAGAAGAAGTCAACAGAAAAATAACTAGAGATAATTAGCTTACATCAACAGAAAACTTCAAAGGATATACCACTGAGAAAGAGTATAAAAATTGGACTTTCAAATGGGAAGATAGATTCGCTTGAAGGGGCAAATCAATTCTCAGGCTTCAGAGGCAAGCTCTTCAACTCTTTGTATCTCGGGGATCAAGGTATTGTAAAGTATTTGATTTTGGTGGATATCCTGGAATAAGACTAAGAAATGTAAAAATGTAACGAAGTTAAGATTTGAGAATAAAGATCTCTGATAATAGAATTGTAAGTTTTCTGTATGTGGAACTGTTAATGTTGCGATTGAATCATCAGCTGTAAGTTACATGTCGGTTCTTTAATAAATCAATATTTTTTTAGAATTGTCTCACATAGTACTTCTGTATCAAACTCGCGAACTCAATCTCTGTACACTCTTTGGTGAGGAGTTGCAGAATTCTGGAGGAGTTTTCCAGACCCTCATAATATCCGGAAGGTTACAGTCTAGCTAAACTTATTAAAAGTGCTATCTGGAGGATGGTAACATCTTCAGGTCATTCCTTTCCTTTAGGAAGAGAGAGTCTGAACCTTTAGACCCAATTAAGCATCTTTAGGATTCGGCTGCCTCTAACTTTAGTTGAAGGTGAACATCTGGGGAATACACCTGATCTGGGGTAGCCTGGAAGAGGCTAGAACTAGTAACAATCCTTTCATGACCTGCTGAGTATTTCCAGCATTTTCTGTTTTTATTTCAGATTTCCAGCATCCGCAGTATTTTGCTTTTGTATTAAATATTGGTGTTCAGAGAGATTTAGGTGCCCTCGTACAAGAAACACAGAAAGTTAGCATGCAGGTACAGCACACAATTATGAAGGCAAATGGCATGTTGGCCTTTATCAAGAGGGTTGGAGTACAAGAGTAAGGAAGTCTTACTACAATTGTACTGGGCTTTGGTGAGACCACACCTGGAGTACTGTGCACAGTTTTGATCACCTTATCTGAGAAAGGAAATACTTGCCTTAGAGGTGGTGCAACGAAAGTTCACTAGATGAGATGAGAGGGTTGTCATATGAGGATAGATTGATTAGATTGGGCCTATACTCTCTGGGGCTTAGTAGAATGACAGGTGATCTCATTGAAACATAGAAGATTCTGAGGGGGATGACAGGTTAGATGCTGAGAGGTTGCTTTCCCTGGCTGAAGAGTCTAGAGCTAGGGGACATAGTCTCAGGAAAAGGGGTCGGCCATTTAAGACTGAGATGAAGAGGAATTTCTTCACTCAGAGGGTTGTGAATCTTTGGAATTCTCTACCCCAAAGGGCTGTGGATATTCAGTCTTTGAGTATATTCAAGGCTGAGATAGATAGATTTTTGGACTCTAGGGGAATCATGGGATATGGGGATCAGGCGGGAAAGTGGAGTTGAGGTCGAGGATCAGCCATGGTCTCCTTAGACCCAGTTGGTAGAAGTGTTCCATTTAAAGTTGCAATTTTTGCCCATATCCCAGGTTTTACTTTTACTTTGGGGAGCTACTGAGGTGCACTTTAAACCACCAGAGTCAGAGACTTTGGTCACCAGCACATTTTTGACCCCCACCTACAGTAAGTGATGTCATAGATCAGTATGGGTTTCACTATGGGGAATCTTGATGGAGAGCTGAAGAAAGCAATGAAGAGTGAGAAAACAGCACAGAAGGATGAAGCTACACAATGGGAGTAATTTTAACTCTCCATGATGGGCTCGAGAGGTCGGTTAAAATTTCAAAAATCTGAAACCTGACCACAACCCGCCTCCGACGTGCCCATTTCTGGATTTAATGGAGGTGGGTTGGACCCACGACTAACCTGCTCTCCCAAGACTAACCCAGAGCTTATGAAACCCAACAGATGAAAGGAGGGGAGAAAACCGGGATCCATCAGGTAAATGCCTTTCCAGCACTGCTCGTGGGGCAGGAACAGCAGGAGTGATTCTCCCCAACCCCTCAAGAAATCCTGCTACCCAACCCACGATCCAATCTCCCATCCACCCCATAATCTCCCCCGACCCACGATCTTCCCCCGACCCAAGCTCGGATCTCCCCACCCAATACGCGATCCCCTCCCCCACCCGACCCATGTTCTGATCTCCCCCTGACCCATGATCTCCACCCCCAACCCACGCTTGGATCTCCCACCCCGACCCGTGATCTCCCCCCTGACCCACGCTCCGATCTGTCCCCTGACCCACGATCTCTCCCTCCCTCCCTTCCTCCTCTCCGCTCACCGGCAACAGCCTTCCAGCACAGGCCTTCCCGCCTGCCAGCCAGACAAACTCTCAATCTAATGTGTTACCCACAATTCCAGGTTTCTCGACCACTCAGATTTCAAGCTCCAGGCTCTGGATCAGGGACAGGCCAGTCCGAAGAGACTTCCCTTTTGCAATTCTAGCATTCATTTTTATGATTGCATTTTGTGATTGTTTTTTGGAATGTGTGAATGTTTTGATGGGGTTATGTTATAAATGTTACTTTTAATTGAGTGAGAATGGAAAAGGTTAGCTGAAAGCAATTTGAAGAAATTGGGAGTAACACTGGAAAATTGGATAGGTGTCTAACAAGCAGCTAATCCAATACCAGCAGTTAGTTTTGCACCCCCACCGAAGTTGAAAGTTTACCCGCATTATTTGAGTAATTTAATTGGTTCATTAGTGGTAGCTGCTGTTTTCAGATTGCTAGGTTTGAAACAAAATTGAGTGATTTGATTGGATAATCTTGTGAGGCTTGCATATTGCTGATTATGGCTTTTCCTACCTGACTATGAATAGAAATTAATTTTGATTGGTCAAAAGAATCACAAAATAGTCAGTAGAATACTTCAGCCAATCAATATCACTAATGCAGCAAACAGTGGTTACTTATAGCCAATCAGTGTCACTAATGCAACAAACAGTGGTTACTTATAGCCAATCAGTGTCACTAATGCAACAAACAGTGGTTTCTTATAGCCAATCAGTGTCACTAATGCAACAAACAGTGGTTACTTATAGCTAATCAGTATCACTAATGCAACAAATAGTGGTTATGCACATTTTGGAGGTATAATGCATTACAGTGATGTTGACCAGTTTTCAGATGTGACACCCTATGGACTTCTACTATATGCAAGGATTTTGTGTGGATAAGCAAATCGTTAAGATTTACTGCTGGAGAGACAGCCTAATGAAAGGCCAGGGACCACACAAACACTGCATAAATTGGAGACCTTCATCCAAGTAAATGGAAAGAAACTATTTCTATAGCGCCTTTTATAACCTCACGACGTCCCAAAGTGCTTCACAGCCAATGAAGTATTTCTGAAATGTAGTCACTGTTGTGAATATGTGGAAAATGTTGTAAGAAGCCTTTGTTCCAATGAGGAATCTATTTTCACCAAAAGACCAATTCCAGTTTTATAAAACTTATTTTTTAGGCTGGGCGGGCTTAACAAGGTCAATCAAGGGAAAAGAGCGAGGGTTGGCCACAAGTCGATGGAAGCGGGACTAAAACCCGACAAGTGGGAGTCCCGCCTCCAAAAGCTCCCCATTGACAAAATCCAGCCCATAATCTTAAAATTAGAACTAGCCCATTTAGGCAGGAAGTCAGAAAGCACTTTTTTACACAAAGGGTAGTAGAAATCGGGAATTCCATCCCCCAAAAGGCTATGGATGCTGGAACAATTTCAAGACAGGATCCAGTGTTGGAAAAAGTTTACTGACCTCACACGAGTGGTCAAGGTCAGTAAATGCATCTTCAAATGCCATATCCCAACATCTGCACCATAAGCCTCACACACTGCTCAGTGCACCACGCCCCCATCACTCACCTACCAACAATCTCTAGCAATCATGACTCATACCTCACAACCATAGCTTCACTTCAGCCTCACACACTTACCACTGCTGCAAGACTCACACCCACATCTCACACCTTGCACACAATGCCAGCTATTCAACCGTGACAGGTACATCACACAAACACATTGCACCACACTCACTGACAAAATTCCTTTCTCTTGCAGGCTAAGATGGCGTATAACCGGCGCCAGTAGGGACTAACAGGCGAACAGCGTGGGCCGCGCCGGAAGTGGGTGGAAGCAAAGTGGCTGCCATTCTTTTTTCTAAACCGGCCTTAGCTGCCGGTGCGAAGGTGCCAAATTTCGTGGCAAAGAAATGTATGTTATTAACTCATGCCTTTCCCTACACGTTGTTAGCGTTTGTAACCAAACATTGTTATATTTTCTTTTTATGCTTCCCGAAATTAACAAATCTCACTTCACATTACTTCCCAAATTCAGCTCTGGTGAGTTCATGGAGTTCATATTATCCTTGAAAATCATGCAGTCATTTTCCAAATCGCTGTTTGTTTGAACTTGCATTTATATAGCGCATTTTACATCCTCAAGATGCCCCAAAGCGCTTCACAGCCAATAATGTACTTCAGAAGTGTTGGGGGGAACTTTGACCTAAAAAGCAGGTGGGTTGGGGGCATGGGGGTAGTTAAAGTGTTAGAAGTTGGAATCCTGACCTGAACCCGCCTCCAACCCGCCCACTTCCGGTTTTAATGGAGGCGGGACAGTGAGTGGGATGGGAGGCAGGATGGGGGCGGGCTGGGGCAGATAAATGACCAATCAGGTCATCGACCTGAAACGTTAACTCTGTTTCTCTCTCCACAGATACTGCCTGACCTGCTGAGTATTCCCAGCATTTTCTGTTCTATTGATGTTGGTTGAGGGACACCGTGGGAACTCTCCTGCTCTTCTTTGAATAGTGCCGTGAGATCCTTTACATCCACCTGAGAGGGCAGACGGGCCCTCGGTTTAACGCCTCATCTTCAAGATGGCATCTCTGCCAGTGCAGCGCACCCTCAGTAGTGCACAGAAGTGTCAGCCTAGATTATGTGCTCAAATCTCAGGAGTGGGGCTTGAACCTACAACCTTCTGACTCAGAAACGAGAGTGCTATCATTATGCTAGCCCTAACTGAAGCCACACATGGTGCCAGAGTACCCCAGGAACACTCAATTAACACCAACCCAGGAAAATGATATGAGGTTAAAACAATGTTCCCTGCAAGCTGCGCTTTGTTCTGCGCGGCCTGTTTCTTTTAGTGCATGGTCTCTTTAAATTTCCGCATGTGCGCGGTATTTACAATGGAGAAGCCAGTGAGCAGCCTGTACGAAAGGCTGATATTTAGAAATATTTAGTAGACGAGAATCATATACATATAAATTCAAGTGTAGCCATTCACCAAATAATATAAACAAGATAACAAGACAGCAGGATAGGGTGGATGGAAAAGTATTGAAAAAAAGGAGTGGCCAAGATGCTACCTGAGTGGTATTTTGACCATTAGAACCAATTAAAAAAGGTGATTTTGTTAAAGACCATAGATGGACACTGGCCAAACCAACTTTTGATAAGAAAAGTGTTAAAACCTCGATACTCAAAGAACAACTTTACACAGACATACTGCGAGAACAAAGGAACAGATTTAAGACAACGTCATCTGTGTCCGAGAGGTTCCAGAGGCCAAGGGCTGCGAGCTACTCGTTAAAACTATTGCCTAATGTTAAGTATTAATTACGCTGTAAGCTTAATAAATCTTGATCTATTGCTCAAACATACTGGCTGCTGCCTATTGGTGTCTTGTCCAAGAACTCAGAGATCATTTAAGATCTTACAAATTGGCACCCCAGATGGGACAAGACAAAGCAGCTAGTATTGTGTAATAGATCAGACCTCGAAAGTAGCTTCCTGATCAGCTGCTGCTCGAGGAGAGTTAAACCCCGTGGGGAGTGGGGAGTGCCCGTGAATTGCGCGCGGATAGGTGTTAGAGGTCTGTTGAGAAAATCACCAAACGGCTAGTAAAAGTTTTGTTAATGCATATAAGAGTAAGTTAGACAGAGGCGCCTGTGCGGAGGAAGTACATGTATTATTGACGGAATGTTTAATCAAAGGAGACTGAGTCCCCTTTGAAGAAGTGTTAAACTTTATTCCGGAACTTGTGAATCAGAAAAAACACAACAAGTTAAGAGAGAAACATAGCCAGCTGGTTAAGCATAAAGTGCAGGAGAGAGAGGGAGAGATAGAGAATGAATAGATTTAATTTGCAGGCTAACCAATCTGAAAACTCAGCAAAGGAAG